>NC_141023.1:35252500-35552500 GCF_052040795.2 Danio rerio | reverse complement strand
TCATTCTCGCTTGAATAATTGTCTATAGTAAAGCTGTATAGATCGTTTACATATTATGAGATGCACTTCTCACAAAACAGATGCTTTATACAAATAAATACTTCTGTATAGATGTTTATAACTAACTTTTCTATGTACATAATTTGATTATAATTGCAGATCAATGACGAAATAGCCTACTGTAACGTCTGCAATTATACAAAATAAATATATAAATGCAACATATATGAACACATACAGATCCTTACAGTCACCGATATGTTACCAATTACAGAAAAACTACACACAGCATACATTTAGTCCTTACTTAGGTTCATAAACAACACACAACATAGCTCACAGTCAGTGCAAACCTCTCATCTGTGTCTGTAATCTTCAGCAGCACATGTCGCCTCTGTTAGAGAGCCATTCTGTCATTCCGAGTTCATAATAGTCCAAAAGGCGATGATAAACATGGCTGTTTGTTTGTGGTTCAGGTTGCTAAAACGATTTGCTCCTATGTTTTGTCGGGCTTCTTCTTTGTTTTTTTGCGCTTCACTCTCGCGTTTGTCCTTTTCCTCCTGAAAGGATCAGATGATGGAGAAACTTCAATAATCACGCACGCTAAAAGCTAAAGAAGTTCTTCATATCAAATATTGACCCGATCGCGAGCTCCCTGAAGAAAGTGAATACCGCTCACACTTTTAGACGACCTCGTAAAACAACAACAGGACACGGCAGATTTTTCTTCTTGGCTTTGTGTCTGTACATCAAAATGACGACAAGGTTTGTTTGAGCCCGGGTCATCCATGGCTCATTATTTTATGCATATAGTATTACGATGTAATGTCTCGGCTGTGTATTTAAAACATGGCGGTTCCTTTGTTTTCTTACTGGCTAGCTCCACACGAGCTCGTGACGTATCTCTGCAACCAATCAGCATTCAGCTGCGCGTGTAGCTCCACCTTTTGGTACCCTTTCTCGTGTTTGGTACCCTTTTGAAAGGGTGCCGGAAAAGTGGTACGGTTCGGTTTGGTACTCCTTTACCAAAACTCAGTGGAAACAGGCCACAAGTGGCGGCCTCTAAAATTAAACCAAGAATAGTCCTGTGCTGTAACCATTGTGCTCATTATTCTCATTAAGTGAGGTTAATATTAATATAAACAAATAATGACTATATATATATTTTGGGGTTGTGAGCTGACATGTTTGGGAACCCCTGCCATAATGCACTGCAATAATTAGGGTACAAGCGATGCACACTCAATGGCTAGAGAATACCCATAATGCACTGTCAGAATTTGTGTGGCAAAAGTATTCTCATGTTTGACCATAAGTGGACATCCACAGCTGTATTATTAAGTAATTTTTTATTGTATTATATAAATTTACTTTATATATTTCCTATTCAACAACCAGCAAAGCACTAGCAATATGGCATATTGTAGTGCACTTAGGCCCAATCCCAATTTTACCCCTTAGCCCTTACCCTTACCGCTAACCCTTGTTTTGCACATTCCTGTGAAGGGAATCTCAATTCTCAATTCTCTTTAGCTTGAAGGAGTAGGGCTAAGGGGAAGGGGTAGATAGCCGTTTGAATGAAGAGTTTTCAGGACCACACTCAAAACCAAGGGGTAAGAAAATTTCCAGGAATACACCAGCCACAACTGCAGAATAGTTGCACCCGGAAGTAAGGAGATCCACAAATTAGTATTTTTTACGAATTTTTTATGCATTATTATGAATTTTTACAACAAACAAGCACATGTTTTGATATATTCATAACTGCGTACGTGTTTTACCGTCATGCTTTTAAAAAATGCTAAAATAAAAACTTATTTAAAAAATTTATTAAAACTTATAATTAAAAAATTTTATTTATATATTTTAATCCATAATCCCTAATAATAACTCCTGTTACTGTACAGCAGTCCCACAACATTCTGACACTCGCTGACATTCGAATACCCTGTCAGAAAAGTCTTGTGGCTGAAAAGGAGCTGTTCACGGTGTCTGCTATAATGTTAATGTTTTTGGTGTGCTTACACAGATATATGGCCAATGTGTAAATGCACAGTATAGTTGCGATCTTACTGCCACATTAGATTGTCATGATAACTTAATATATGCCTTCAGTGATTTCCTGAAGATACCAAAAAATAATAACTGAAATAACTACAGCAGTCACCATCATCTGATCTCATATGAAGCAAGAGATTGCGATGATATTTGATATTTGATATTTGCAGGTGGTGTAGTGCAGTCGCAATTCTTAGGGGTAAATTTTGAAGCCCTTCCCCTTCACATTCGGTTTTAAGGGCCAAAGGGTAGGGGTACAAAAATAGAATTGGGATTAGGCCTTACTACTCGGATTCACTCACTTGTTTTTATTCCCTTTCTTTAAGTGCACTATATTAGTGGACTAATTAGTAGGGCTGGGCAAATTCCAAAATCTCACTTAATTCAATAGTTTAGATAACGATTAATAAACGATTTTTTTTATTTATTTATTTTCTCCCATAGTTCACTGATAAGTTTTGTACAGTAAATATGTTCACATATTACAAGTGAGAGATTTTTTAATGAAGGGTGCATTAGTTGATTTTAAAATTGAAGGAAACGCACACTATAATATATGATTATTTATTGCTTCCAATCAACGTCAATGTAGTGCACAGTAAGATTCAAAAATGGGTCGATCATCTTACTTGACCAGAGATCAGATGTGCCTGCAAAGTGGCCGAAGAAGTATAAATCAGCCTCAGCCTTAACAGTGCATGGTCACATGACTCCACACATGGTAGGGAAAAGTAATTGAAATTACTTAATAGTAATTGTTCTGAATGTCAATTTCGATTACATTCCGATTAATCGCCCAGCCCTAACAATTAGGGGATAGTGAATGAGGGTGATTTTGGATACAGCAAATGCCTCTTTGGTAAGTGATTATATAAGCTCACCTCTAGGTTTATGTTTCAAATAATTAGCTTCTGTTGGTGAAAATAATGACAACACAATAACCCTTGTAAACAGACCTGTTATCTTGGTCAGGCTTTTTTCAAACAGTTTCCAGCTGTTTTGAACATGCTTTAAAATGGGGACAGTTCCGGGCATAACTCCAGTAGAGGACAGGACAATAAAAACTTGTAAATGCCCCCAGAAAACAGGGACATCTGGTCCCCCTCCCTGTTGTCCATGTGCAATCATCATAAAGTGTTCATTGAAAATTCTGAAAGAATTTTTTCTATCCAAAATGTGAACATACTCACAATGACAGCAGGAGAGTCCTTTAAGGAAGTAAATAGGGCCAATTTTGAAGTTGACTTTCAGGTATTGGCCCCATATGTTTCAGATGACCTGTCAGTGTTGCTGTAGCCCACAGCTGTTTCTCTCGCACACCAGAGCCCGTGCTCGCCTGTCATGGCGTGTGCTACATTACCTCTCTGCTAGGGGAATGTAGCGCTTTATTTGGGCCAGGCACGACTGCTCCTCATGATTGAGCACTGCAAGGTGTGAATGACCTCCTTCTCACAAGAGCAGGCAGGACGGAAGTGAGGAGCCTAGAGAACAGGGGTCTGTTCCACTTTCATGCTTCTCTCGGATCTCCTTTTAGGATGGGCGGTCTTGGACCAGGCGGAGACTTTGAATCACAGCTGAGAGTTACTTCATAGTCGGCTGGGATAGATAAGCAGTGCTGACCAGATCCAACACTCATAAAGCATGTTAGCATGGAACGTTAATCAGATCCATAAGATCCAATAAGCTCTGTTTGTGCTCCGGAACTCTGATTAAAAGTCGGATTTGTGTTTTGTTAGGAACAAGCTATTTGTTGATGTTGACTTTTGAATTGGTTCACCCAAAAATGAAAGACATCCTATAATTTATTCACCATCGAGCCAGGTGGATATGCCTTTCTTTTTTAGACTTCATATTGTAATAGTAGTTGTAATTTCGCCATGGTTTTTAATGACGCGCGAGTCACATTGACAGGTGAAAATCCGATCTACCTGCTTACACTGCTGACACAAGAACACAGATCCGATTCATATCGGACAAATTTCCACATTTGAACAAGGCCTGAATCTGATTTGAGTAAATCGGAATCCATGTGATTTGCTTCCTGCTTACACGTACATGGGCCATGTCTGATCTGTGCCACATGGGAGAAACAATTCAGAATAGAGTCTCTTGAACAGTGCAGTGTAAATGCGGCCATAATGTACTTTTGAGGCTTTTTTTAGTCAAGAATGTATTTTTATAGTTTATTAATAAGGATAGTGCCTATTTTTATATATTTCGAATTTCTAAGAGTCATTGAGAAGACCAAAGAAAGACGGTTGAAGTTGTCTATCTACAAGTACAGGTAATTTTAAACTACAGCTGATCAAATCATTATTAAACTGGTAAGTGACTTTCTAAGTCGATGTCTTTTTTATGTTGTAGTGCTGTATTTATATCCTATAATTGTAGTGTATTGAGTGTGAGATGGCACTCGCATAGCAGAAATGTGTGTTGTATTGGCAGAAAGAAAGAAGAAATGCCTGTATGAGTTTTTCCTTATCACAAACACAAAAGTAATCTGGTAGTGATTGCACTGCTTTTTTTTGAGGTTAATTATTGTGATATCCCGATTGCAACAGAGAAATACTGTAGACTGTAACAGACTGCAATACTATAGGGAGAAATCTCTGTAGACTGATGCCATTTCATGGTGTTCATCCTTATCATCTTAAATGTGAGCAAAATAACATTGGGGGTAATTCGCAGATGAAAGTGATGCATACATACATATTGATTGGCTGATAGCTATGAGATATTTTGCCATTAACAGCACACAAAGTTGGTGCTGTTGGTGAAATAGTAATGGCTTCTGCTGTTTTGACGTCAGCTGCAGATGTGAACGAATGGTGGAAGAAAGTAGTTCCTCATACAAAAGGGTTTTTAGACTCTCCGTATTTGATTTTCTTACACACACATATATATATATATAGAGTGAACTATCACTTTAATTCCATGTTGTCCATACTGAGTGCTTTTCTCACAGAGCACTATTAAGGGAACTCAAAACCTCCCCACAAATCGATGGCCTGCGTGTTAATTGCTGTTCTCTACGTGACGTCTGCCCTCTGGCCATAAAAAGATCAGTGTTCTCCTATGTGTCCAGCAGGTCGTCTATGTTCACACGGGTCTTTTGAGGAAAATCTTCCTCTGGGTCTGTTCTGTTTTTCTTAAGGGAAAAATTGATTTGAAGGCCTCCTGTGTCTGTAAACTGGTATCAGGAGTACAAAGAAGCTCTGAAAGAAACAAAATAATCACAGGTCATGTTGTTTTAAAAAGGCAGTAAGATAGGTATGGATTGACCACAAATTTGTCCTGCAGCTTTTCTTCAGTTCTCTGTGTTAAACACCGCTTTCTGATTTTTAAAGAAGTAGTTGATGCCAACATGGTCGCAATTTTCTATGTCAAACCTTCTATTGTTGAGGAACAAAAATAGTTTAAAGAAATTGATTTTTATTTCTCCTTTGTGAAATACTGAGTGAAAATGTAAATGTACAATAAATTACCTATAACTGTCAGTATGTTTGGTTGCTTTTATATAAATGAATGAAAAACAGCTGCTGGTAAAGTATATTGATCGCAAGTGCTCAGTTTGTGATCACATCTCTGTTTTCTGTTGATTTGTAATTTTAAATATTCGTTGCTTAAAATAGATGTAAATTTGAAGTTCAGTAAAGTTAGCAACAGATTCGCAGATTCGGATTTTCCGGAACAGTAACTTATGTTATTATGACCTATTCGCTATTAGTATGAATAACTTACTATAGGGAAGGGTCTAAAACCTTCCCCAGATCTGTTTAGGGTAATTGGTGTGTGAGTTATTGCCGGCGGTCTATCACTGAATGTGTCTGGAAGATCAATACAAAACCAACTTAAATCCGCGCATTTAGCAATCACAGAGCTTGATCCACGCTTCTCTCCTCTTGGGTTTTTGGTTTTGAAAAGGGAAAAAAATTCCACCATCCAGTCCAAACTTTAAGGATACCTCGTATGAGATTTGCACAATCCATATGCACAACGCTTTGGCCTGTTTCCCTCGCACGAAACCTTGACAGAGCCCCTGTGCGTAGCTACGGTTGCTAAGCCACGATTGGTGGGTGGTGTTTTTTAGGTGTGGCTTAGCGAAGGGTCAATTAGAACCACTTGTTTAGTAAACAATGTTATAATAGGTCTGTCATAATTCATTCACTAAAAATAGAAAATATTGTATTACTAATTGTATTGTATAACGCAAAATAATAAAATATTTTGGTAAGTCTTTATCTTGATGGTCCCTGTTGCAACTACATACCAATTACTTCTCATTTGAGTATTAGTAGGCTGTCTGAATAATATTTGTTGATACTGCTTCTTCAACAGACATTTAACTGACTATAAGTAACTTTGCAAGTATATGCCAACTTACACTAACCCTAACCCCAACCTAACAGTCTATAATAATCTAATGAGAATTGGTTGGGATGTAGATGCAATGTAGAATAAATTCAATAAACTGTGTTAAAGGGACCATCAAACTAAAGCGAAACCAATATTTTGTATGCAATATA
Organism: Danio rerio; assembly: GCF_052040795.2. Classification (NCBI taxonomy): domain Eukaryota; kingdom Metazoa; phylum Chordata; class Actinopteri; order Cypriniformes; family Danionidae; genus Danio; species Danio rerio. The sequence goes on along the minus strand of NC_141023.1, from coordinate 35,545,916 downwards.
TTTGGTATTCAATAACATAAATTATGTAAGATAACTGAAATAAATATACAAATCTGAACCCTCATTACCAGTACTTTAACAGCCGAAAAGCAAAGCTTAATTGTTAAACGCCAGTTTGAGATTCTACACAAAATGTCAGCAATATAAGTTCAGATTAGACTGAGAAGAGAAAACAGAAAAAACCAAGCTGAGATAAAATGTTACTTTCGCTTTAATGTACACTAATGTTTTTAAAGGCGGCATTTATTAAATGTAATTGAATTTTATTGAATTTTTTTGATTGGTTTGACTCATTTCCTGTAACAGAAATTACATTCTCAAAATTCTAAGATCATTTGGCAAAACAGTGTTACAGTTTAGCAAAACACTATAGCTCACTTGCAAAAGCTCATACCTTTCCCAAAACAGTTCACTCACGTGTCAAAACTAAATTTCCTTCTCATTTAAACAATCAGTGACCCCCAAAATGCTTCGTCCCTTTAGCATTGTGTAAGTACTGCAAGTCAAAGTGTTTAGATGTTTTGTCATTATGGCTAAGGACAACTAAAATATCCCTCATGTCCACCTTACAGTCTTTGCCCAGTCCTTCATTGACAATGGTTTCTGTACTGTTTCTGTCTAGCTAACAAAATACAATTGTGCATAAAACTGAAAAAAGAATTAGGATTTTAGGGTGAGTAGCCTCCTAGGTTTGACGTCACATAACGCTCTCTGCCAAGGAAATGGTAAGTCCTTTTTTTACTGCAATGACCAACCACACACAATGTAACTTCCATATATCAGAGCAAAAAGAATAAATAGCTGTAATAAATTGTAATCAAATGTTCCAAGCATTCACCTACTGTATGGTATTCATGGTATATGGTCTTGACTAATTTTGATAATTGAACAACCATTAGACTTAGAGTTACAGATCAGTTTAGATCAACAAAATCTATGAACTTGGAAATTGTGCTAAATGTTGGCTATCTGTACTTAATCGTTTGAAAAGATGTGCTTAATCAGTTGCAATTTGATGAAATGAATGAGAAATTCAATTCTGTTGTCAACAATTGCCAAGTGGTTTGGAGGTTTGTCCATGTTGTTTTAAGAATGTAATTTCTGTTTCAAGAAACGAGCCAAACCAATAAAGAAAAACTGTAAATAACTGCTTTGATGAATGAAGTAATGAAGCTGAAAATTCATCTTTAAAACCACTGGAATAAATGATTAAATTAAATGATAAACTACTTTTGAACAAATATTTTATACTGCTATAACATTTAACAATTTTACAATTTGTACTGTTCTTTTGCTGAAATAAATGCAGCTTTGGTGAGCAGAAGAAGCTTAATTTAAAACATTTAAAAATCATACTGACCCCAAACTTTTGACCGGTAGTGTATACAATTTTAAAAATAATCATGTTTTATTTATTATTTGACATTATTATGACAGTAAATTGAATGTAGTCTTTGTAAAACCATTGTGGTTTGCAGTTAGTTGATCTCATGTAAGAGACAGGCATTGTGACCTTCAAACAATATTATTAATAGAGATGTTGTTGAAGAGGGAAGGAAAGCTATTTTGATTCAAAATGCAAATAATTTATGCTGAATATTACAATATTCCATAAAAATAACAAATATAAATTCTATTGTGACTTCTAAAATGTCTTCTTTCATGTTCTGTCAGAAAGTAATGCGTTTGGAACAACAGGATGGTTAATAAATGATGACTGTTTTTTTTTTTTTTTTTTTGGGTGAATCAACTTTTTAAGTAGTTTGGCTTTCCTGCAGTGCAGTATGAATGACACAGCATCAAGGGACTTTATGTACGGTAGTCCCTGTTAAATCGAACATATGGAAGCTTTACGACCATATGGTGTTAATTACAACATTACTCGGCTGAGGTCTGCGTTGGGAACTGTATTTTGAATGGAAATGAGCTACAGAAAAGATAAAGACAAATTCAGTGGGATGTTGAATCCCAAATGACACTTTATTAAAAAAAAAAAAAAAAAAAAAAGCTAAACTTACTGGAGAGCATGGAGTGTGTGACTCAGAGAGTGTGTCTCTGTGTGTGTGTGTGCTATAAAGGGGAACTCCGATCTGTCCAGGCATGCCTCCAGCGCTCTCTCTTTCCCATATAATGACTCATAGAAACGTGCTGTTTAAAGTAGGGGAATTCTGCCCTGGTCTATCTGCCTGCCCAACGCATTGGGGGCTAATGTGAGACAATGGCTTATGGAAAGCTCGTGCTAACAAGCGCGAGCCTATGAGAGCCTCAAACAGTCCCGCTGCAGTGTTTTTTGGCATATCGCACTGGAATGACATTTGGCAATAATCTGTTTGTCAGTCTAAACCTAGAGCAGAAACAGATTCCAGCTTGGCATTTCAGGTTCTCTGTAACTGATGGAAAAACAGATTGCAGTGTTGAGAAATTTTCTATGTTCTGGCTTCGCCAAAGCCGCCAATGGGGAGCAGACTTAAAACTTGTTGCCGGGCAACTGTGCTGGTTCTGCCTGGAGAGGGTGCCAAGCTCAGAGAGAGCGGTGTGTGGAGCCATGTGGGTCGTATTTAGGCCTGGCATTCCTGTTCATCTAGCTCATCTACTGCCACTGTGACCAGAAACGTTCTGGACATCTCCTGAGATGGCACTGATGCCCGGGCTGGTGACACACCAGCTTGTCTTCACATCTAAGTGACTCTTGAATATCTTCTGACACATGTAATGACCCTAAATGAGCTGAAAGCTGTCTATTCAATCTGACGCGTTGAATCAGATTAATACGCGTGACAGATTCAGTCGTGCATACTAGACAGTGTGCCTGGAGCAACCTTATGCGGGTGCAGGTGGAAACCGGAGAGGTTTTTGATACTTTGTGGGAGAGAGTTGTCCGTAAGCATTCCCATTCATCATGATGGCAGTTGCTTAAGTAGCATAGAGAAATCGGTTTCTCTAAATACCTGAACTGCCATGCTTCAGTATCTATTAACTGTGACAAACTGGACCATCAGACTCTGTGGGAAAAATAATCGGAAAGTATTCTTTTACAGACCACACTCAGTGTCGTACTTAAAATACCACATTTGAAGATGTCGGTAATTCGAACTGGCTTGGTAACAGGGCTCACATGTTTGTAACCACAGAAAACACTCATGACATGTGAATTTCAGGTATGAGTTTGGTATGAGAAGAGCAAATGTTTGGAAGTGCTGAGAAGCTGCTGTGGTTTGTAGTGTTGAAAAGAGGAATAATGTCTGCGTGAATAGATTTGAGCTGCTTCCAGAAATCTAGGAAAATGTTGGTTCCGCAATGTGATGAATACCAGGAACATACACATACATATTATTTATTATTGGTTGTTGACGTGTATTTTCACTGTCACACATGACACAAATGACTATAATTCATTCATCTACAATTAATTCAGCATTTAAAATGCCATAAGAAAACATTTATTTGTCTTCCAAGGACAAATTCTTGTTATAAAAACGAATGTGTTATTACATATTTAGCCAAATCTCAAAACTGTTGTGTGACTGACTCTCAAGCACAGCTGAATAACTTACAACTGTCATAAATTAAAAATAAAATCACCAATTTATAGAAAATGTCCAACAAGTCTAACTTGTCATGGAGAAAAAAAAATTTTATTCATAATTTCACATGAAATAAATAGCTTTATATACAGTAAGTGTCCAGCAATGAAGACAAAATGCTCTAATACTTACTCCCAGATCCATTTTTATCGATGTTGATATTTAGCCGCACCATCTTGGTGTTTCATAACATCTCATTTTTAGGAGGTGGGTTGTTAGCCCAACGCTCAACCCCCAACCTGGAGGATTAGTACATGCATACATAGACTATGGACAATTAAGCTTACCCATTTCACCTATAACACATGTCTTTAGACTTGTGGGGGAAACCAGAGCACCTGGAGGAAGCCCATGCGAACAAGGGGAGAACGTGCAAACTACACACAGAAATGCCAACTGACCCAGTTAGGGCTTGAACCAGGGCTTAAACCTTCTTGCTGTGAGGCGACAGTACTACCCACTATGCCACCAGGCATTTTTACAGTACAGCTCAGTAAAATACAGTGAAAGTCTTCAAACTAAACAAATATATCTATTTTTGGAATAGACGTGAACTAAAAATGTAAACCACTAATATTATTAAAGTCTTAACTATGTTTACTTCGACTTATTCAAATAGAAATTCCATACGGTTGTAAAAATAGGAGAATAATTTTCATTCATTCATTCATTCATTCATTTTCCTTCGGCTTAGTCTCTTTATTCATCAGGGGTCGCCATAGTGGAATAAACCGCCAACTTTTACACAGCGGATGCCCTTCCAGCTGCAACCCAGTACTGGGAAACACCCATAATCTCATACGCGCGCACACACATACCCGACGGCCAATAGTCTATTCAATTCACCTATAGCGCATGTCTTTGGACTCTCGGGGAAACCGTAGCACCCAGAGGAAACCCACGCTAACACAATGAGAACATGCAAACTCCACACAGAAATGCCAACTGAGCCAGCCGGGACTCAAACCAGCACCCTTCTTGCTTTAAGGTGAAAGTGCTAACATCTGAGCCACCGTGTTGCCTGAGAATAATATTATGAACACTTATTTTTTTTCCAAAATAATGTAATGAGGAATTGCTGAAGGAGCTTCTCATATTCACTTCTAAATGTGAAAGGAGAAAACATCCCCCAAATCATGAGACTTCCTCCTCCACCTTTCACTCACTTCTTTACACAGTTTGGGTTCAGTCTTCCCCCATTTTGAAGACAAATATAATGCTTCCCGTGGGACCCAAATAAATGAAATCAAGCTTTCATCACCACAGCGAACTTTGGATCAGTTCTTAGTCACACAACATGCTCCTCAGCAAAGGTTAGTCAAGTCTTATGGCTCTGTCGAAGGGGCTTTCAGTCCACATTCTCTTAAACTTCGAGACAGTTCGCCAGACAGACCTTTACTCTGTTTAGCACTGCAGTGCAAGCTCACATTATCTTCATTCTTGACCTCTTCTGCATTTGTTGACCAGCTTTTTTATTGGACTTGAATGCGTTTGTGAAATAGTAAAGATTCAATATTGTAGATATTTAGGTTCTCTTGCTATATAGGTGAAAGTTTTTTCCTTTGGTCTTCATCCAGACAACCTGCTGTCAGACAGTTTCAATCACTTCAGAGCAGCTCAGCATCTTACAATGCATGTGAAAACTGAAAAAGATTCGGCTGCCAGTTTAATTGGGTTCGTCAGAAACATAATGAATTTACAACCAGGTGCCAGATTTAAACCCAAACCTGGGAAGAATCTTAAAATATTTGCTAATTTAAATTGGTCTCTATTTTTTTTTTCGCTGCACACACACACACACACACACTAGAGCTGCATTATACTTGGAAATATATAAGATTTGTGATACTGTTGTTAAGCATTGCAATTACAATAATTCTTAAGATATAACTAACTTTTAAATATGTTTTTATTTATGTAATACGCATTAAAAACAGTCATTATATATTTTCTGAGCTAATTAAAAGCAAAAACACAGCAATTTACTGCCTGATTGACCTCGGCTGTTTTAATTTACCCTTTTTTTTTTTGTCTCCCAGAGTTTATTTTCAGCTCTAGGTTTACCTAACAGCACCTACTGGAGAGGTGGAGATGAAGATAGTAAAGGCCTCATCTGATTGGTCAGATTTGGATAAATAGCCTATGCCTGCAGCACACAAATGATAGGCACATAAATTATTGATTTATTACACTTCAATATGAATTTTGCACATACTAACATCGAGATAAAAATACCTTTTCGATATATTGTGAAGCCCTAACACACACACAGAGATGTCAACATTTGAAGTGGATCAAAAATGTTTTTCAAAATTGTTCTTAGACAAGATTGAGTGTTTTTAATAGTTTGATTAAAGGTTTTGAAATGTTAACTACTGTATATATAGAAAGTACCCTCATGCTGCCTTTTTATTAGACATGAAATATAGCAGAGAGACCTGGAATGAGATTGAGACATGATGCAGGCTAGTCTTGAAACTGTATCCTGTTGGGAAAGCTGTGGCTCTATGAAACCATCGTGGCTTTTCCCCTTCTAATGACAGCTCGCAATGGGACATTTCACTTAGTGGTGCTATTGGTATTCCTCATGAATATGGCGAAATGAGTCAGACCTGATGTTCTTGTTTTATTGGTTTACCCCCACACCCTCCTGTCTGGGTTCAAGAGCTCATATTGTCTCTTCAGGTCAGCAGAGAACAGATGTTTTCCTGAACATCATCAAGGAAACATCTTGACCTCAGTGTCCCCAGTGTTGACCATATGATTAAGTGAATAGCTGATTGTTGAGAAGGTGTGAAGCCTCCATCTTAATCATTCTATAGACATTCAAGCATGAATTGCTAAACCACATGTCCACTGTGTGCTAATGATGCTATTTGAGACACAGGCGAAATGTATGCCATCTTAAAATGTGCTGCAGATGAGCGTTTGGGTCTGGGAAATATGGCTATTTGTATGACAGCGTAACGTGCAGACACTGTAGCTTAACTACATAAATCCTTTGTTAACATTGGCTCAGAGCTTCGCATTGCCTGAGTGTTTCATCATCGTGATTTAGGGCCATTGTCTGTTACTGGCTAGGCTACAGATTTACCACACCATTTCCAGTGTAATATGTACAGTTTCTTTTCTTGCTTCCAATTAAATTTTAATGGCATTTCTAATCTTTAAACAACATGAAAGTGTTTGATGCAGCTATAAATAGACTATTTTAACAGTGTCTTAAACAAGCATTGAGTAGCGTTGTTGTTATACAGAAAAGCAGTGATGTATTGTCAGGTCTTATTGGCCAAGCATATATATATATATATATATATATATATATATATATATATATATATATATATATATATATATATATATATATATATATGTATATATTAGGGCTGTAACGATACACCAAACCCACGATTCGATTCGTATCACGATTTTTGACCCACGATTCGATTCGTATCACGATTTTTTTTTTCGTGTGGGGTGGGGAAAAAAAGATTTTTAAAACTATTTTTTATTAAATAAAATTATATCATTTTTGTTTTCTTTGTAATAAAATACTTTAGAAAAACCAAACAGAACTAAACTCCATAGTGTAGATGGTTCAAGCATGTTAAAAATTATTTTTCAATCAAGTTCTCTTACATAGAAAAAGTAAATTAAATGGCTACTAGGGATGCTCATTTCGGTTAATTTTGCTAACAGACAACCGCCGCTCATTAATCGGTTATTAACGGTTAACTGGTCAGATTACTAATAATTTTATATTAAACAAATTGATGTGTCTATTTTGTGTCTGACACAATAATTATTGCATTTTAAAATAGGCTACTGATTTATTTTTAAATGTTAGCATATTAATAACAGAACAGAACAATAGAGCATTTTCACGCACCTGCAGTGTTTAGCACAGAAGAGCAGAATAATCTAAATAAAATGAATAAAATAAATAGGACTGCCCTAAATTATTTTCATTTAAATAATTAATTTATATTACAAAACGAAAATACTAACTTATTCTTTTTAACAACCGGCATAGGCTGTTTTTTTCCAATCATGTTTTTTCTTCCGTCAAATAAGCAGACTTCCTCAAATTGCACGCTCCACGGAAAATATGCGTTTATTTAATGCCCCGCTGTTATTATTATTATAACAAAACCTTTTACATTTTAATAGAAATCATTATTTTAAAGAATATTTCCTGATGGTTTCCTCTCTCTCCCTCGCGGTTCAAGTGCGCGTGCAGCGTAATGAAAAGACAACAACAACGTGCGATTATGTAGAATTTTTGTAAACAGTTTTGTTGTTTAAATATGCTATTGCATTAATGTGCATACATGCTTTATAAGCCAAAAACAAGGCGCATCTCACTGCCTTTATGTTGACAAGGAAAAAAGAAGAGAAGAAGCGCGGTCCTCTTATGAAACGACTGAATCAGTTGGGTATCGATTGTGCAAAAGTGTTGCTGTCTGTGTTGTTACAATTGTAATATTTAATAATATTGTGATATACAGGATTTGTACATTCATACGGCTTTGGATAACTTAAAACAGCGATTAGACCATCAGAGCGGCATTATGCGTGTTGAAGTAAAGTGAAACGGCTATAAACTCCAGCAAGATAGAGTGATTATATACAGTCATATACCTTTATCTATAAATAAAGTATAACTATAGAAACTGTGTTCATCTTAACTGAAAGCTTCGTCCTGTTTCCTGGCCTCACACATCGCGCACCTGTCAGTCAGCAGGTAACGTTAAGTCCCAAAGGTTTAAACAGAAAGCGCACAGCAAGGTTACAGAAAAGTTTCCTCTGCAGAGGAGTCGGGGCATCTGGGGAACGCCCATCCCTCTCTGCGCAGCCACATTAACAACAATGCTTTGACAGCACTGGCAATGTTTCTGCCGTTGTCTGTTGTCAAGAGGGGTTAAGTTGGTTTTGTTTTTGATATTCCTGACACATTCAGACAGTCCCTTACTAAGAGCTCCGTGCCAGCTCTCCCGGTTAAACGCGAGGGCTTAAACGGAGCAGTGCTTGTAATGTCGAGCGGAAAAAAAGTGTTTCCTCACGTTCTTCTTCAACTAGCTCAACTTCTGCAGGCACGCGTTACGTTATAGGCAAGGTAGTCACGGGGTGTGTCGCGATTCTCCCTTATTACACCGCGACACAGGATCGTAGATCTGAGTGTCGCGATTTCGATTTTATATTGTGTATCGTTACAGCCCTAATATATATATATATATATGACACATTAATAAGTTTTAAAAAATCATAAATTACATGAAACAAACTTTTGAAAGTTTAACTGTTTTACTTTACATTAGCCTTTTAGCACTTCTATACTCCTAATCAGGGATTGACATTAACACCTGCTGAATGCTGGTAAATTTTAGCTGTGGCGGGTTAGAGATCTACTCCAACTAGCCACTTTTTTTAAAATTGTAGTTTATCAAGAAGTATGCAACTGTTAAAAATAACTGTTCACACAAACAAAAGAAAGCAGGTGAATACAGAATGTGAGGATAATTACGTGCATGGTGAGATGCAGGCGTTCTTCACTCACAAGGGCTTTAGTATTGCGCGCCTTTGAACAGATTATTATTGGGCCTAACATTTACTGTGTGCGCGTGATCATGCTTTCATTATCACACACGGTATATTTTACACCTGCTTTCTTTTGTTTACTTTTATTTTTTATTTATAGTTTAATCATAATCCTTTGCAATAACATTGTTTTAATAGGAGATTAACTTCCCTTTTATGTATAGTTAACTGGTGGTCTGGGAGCTTTAACCTGGACAGATCAATGTGCATAGTTTGTGATACATGACAATAGTTATTTTTAAAATGTTAATTTTTTTAAAGAAAGGTTTTGTTGAACTATTAGTGCATGTATACACCTATATTTATCTTGTCTTAAATTTTGTTTTAATTTGTTAAAATGTGTTGCGAAAAATTATTAGTTATTTGTTTATCTATTTTTAGTGTGGCCATAGAAAAATTAGGAACATCCTTAATATAGTTTTGAAAAGGCATGTGAAATAAAAACTCATTGCTCCTAATAGTTGTTGTTTGTAAAATACAACATCCCCCCCCTTCGTGAAGGCGTGGTTAAGAATTTTGTGGCTCCAGAAATTTCAGAAACATGCTAAGTGAACATATTTGTTTATCAGAAAACAATGCTAAAGTCAGTCATCCAATGCCAGTTTACCCAGTTATAATTCAGCATCCCTGGTTGCCTTGGTATAAAACAAACTGTATTTCATTTCAGTGACGAAGGCTCACAAAGTATACGCCCCTGACCGTGAATGAACGAGATTACATTGTTACATTGTTATTGACAACACACAACATAGAAAAATTTGCATGGCAGAAACATTGAAATGCAGCCATTCAGAACCACAGAATAGTACATTTACTGCACTACAATGAAATGGTAAGGCCTTATCTAATTAATACCCAATAAACCTTTTTATTATTATTAAATCTACATGCTGAGTTACAGATTTAAAGTTTGATTTCACAATATGTTTTTTTTTTTTTAAGATGTGAGGTAAACTGCTGCTGATATTCTGGCAATAAATGTCACGTAAAATGGCATTCAAACTCACATTATTAGCATTTAACACTAAATAAAACCCATGAGATGTACCTGAGGTTATAGTTTTTTCTGTTTTTCAGCTGTGAGAAATACAAGCTGTTTCTAAAATAGAAATTTCAGGTGCTGGTTAAGACAAAAACTAATTTTAACATGGAAAAAATTAATTCTATCGCATGCTGTTGCATTTAGGAGCTGGTGTAGGATTGATAGTCAGGCACGCTTCTATTGGAGTCATCAATCAGGCAACCTGTGCTTGTGTGGAGTCATGGAGGACGGGTCAAGTGAAAAAGTGTTTTGAACTAGGATTGCAGTACCTAGTTCAATCACTTGGTGTCAATCTTACATACTGCACCTTTAATGTTAAAAATAATGTTTTACAAGGAGACAACCCTTTCTAAAACAATGTCTCAAATTATTTCAGTGGTAGAACAACTGGATTAATTCTACTGCTTCTGCTACCAGATGGCTCTCCTGTCAACTAATCGTGATTGGCACCATTAACAACAATGGAGAACATCTCCCCCCCCCGGTCCTGTACTTTCTTCATGGGATGTGGTTGTTAGTCACAAGATGACAAGTTAAGTTTGAACTCGAGAGCTTCATGCCATCATTGTATTATTGCAGAGTCATATCTTGGCTGTGTATTTAAAAGCGGCACTTCCTGTAGTGGTGTTCCACAATTTAAGGCACATGAGCAGTGCTCATACATTGAAAAATCAAGTTGAAATGAGACTGGTTACTAATAATTACAAATGAGCATCATATTATTCGTAGTTTACTGACTTGAAATGTAGTTTACTGATTTCTCATAAAGAAGCATGATTCCATTAACTATCTCTTTAAAAAAAAAAAAATCAGAGGCATGGAAAGTAGAGGACACTGTCCACGCCTCTGATTTCTGTTTTAAAGGGATAGTTCACCCAAAAATGAAAATAATCTTATCATTTATTCTCTCTCATCTGGTTTTAAACCTTCATGAGATGCTTTATTCTGTTGAATGCAAAAGAAGATATTTTAAAGAAAGAATGATTAATTAATTATGACAGCATATTTTTTAGGTCATTGTAACTTATTAAACTAAGTTAATCATTTTCTTACTTTATTTTATAAGTTACGCAAGCTGTTTTTAGTCAGTTTAACATAATATATGTTCAATGGACTTATAAGATCATTCTGATTCAGCTTAAACATTTAAGGCAACCAGGATTTTTTTCAGTTGATGTTACAAATCGACTCCTTTATTAGGAATAAAAAATTACTATGGAAGTCAATGCATGACAGCGACCAGCATTTTTAATATCTTCTTTTGAAGAACAAAGATTCTCAAATAGATTATGAAGAAGTAAAGGATGAATAAATTATGACCAAATTTTTTTTTTTGAGTTTTGAGTGAATCAATACCTTTAAGTGGTATATCGATATACTGTAAGGCACTGAAATCTAGTCGGTCTAGTCGGTGCAATTCAGATTCATTCAGTAAGATTACTATTGTGTGTTGTAAGAAAATGTCTCTCCCAAGTTTATGTTTGGATCTGTGTTCATAGGCACATCAATAACAGACAAAGTGGAAAAAGCCACAATTTATAACCATTCATAAACACAAGACACATGACAATGAGATGTCAAATGTAATGACATTGTATCTTTTAGACTTTTTGTCGTTATTCTGTTGCCTCACAGCAAGAAGGTCACTGGTTCGCATCCCATTTGGGTCAGTTGGTATTTCAGTGTGGAGTTTGCATGTCGTGCCGGTGTTTGTGTGGGTTTATGCGGGTGCTTTTCATCCACAGTCCAAAGACATGCGCTATAGGTGAATTGAATAAAGTAAATTGACTGTATGTATGACTGTGTGTGTGAATGTGAGAGTGTATGAATGTTTCTCAGTGAGTTTGCAACTGTGTTAAAAATACCCTGGAGTAGTTGGTGGTTCATTCCGCTGTGGCGAGCCCTGATAAATAAAGAAAATGAATGAATAAATGAATGAATGAAAATGCAATACAAAACAATTTAACTTCCTTTTAACAATTTTAAAAGGAATAGGATGATGCGTTTGCTTCTTTGACACTTTGCGTTATTTTATAAATGACAATCCATTACAATAAATAATAATCCATAACAATAGCATCAAATTAACTCAATGATTCTTTCAACAAATTCTTGTACACTCTTTTCACAAATCTAGGACTAAACAAACTGTAGGAACTCAAGTCACATCTGTTCTTCTTTCATATGAATTCTGAAAACCTTCTGTTTTATACTGCTTTTTGTACCACAATCGTACTCAATTGCACTCAAACAATTCATTTTAAATGTTGTACGAACATAATGTTTACATTTACACTCTATCCAAAAATGATGCATCTCTCCACTATTTAAAAAAATGATTTCTGAATATTAACAAAAAGTAAATTATTCTTTGCTTCATTATTTTTGCACTTTGAAAATGTAAAAGCAAATTAAAAAAGAAAATGAAAGCAAATCAATGATTTTTTTTAATATATATATTTTTTGAAAATAATCTATTTGTGTGATCTCTATAGCCAGTTTAATGAACTACCCATATTGCTCTGTCTAAATATACATTTATGTATTCATTTAGCAAGATCCTATATCACACATATAGTTTTACATGCTAGAGGTCCGGGGATGAACCTTCTGGAATTCAACAGCCTTGCTTGACTTCAGAAGAGCTTCCTGTAGGTTTAACACGATATGTCAGCGTTGTGATGTATCTCCAGCACATATGGAGGCATGATTAGTTTTAGTCTTTTGTTGCAGATATGCCCTCTGATTTATGCCGGAGATCCGTGCCTCAGGCCTGACCTCCTAAAGCGTCATGTGTCTTTAAATCAGCTCTGCTTCTCTGTAATGTACACTCGTTGAGGATGTAAATAATTAGAATATACATCCTAATCCCCCTAAAAGGGTGAAACTGAGTGTGAGGGTGTGTATATGTTTGCGTTTTTCCTCATGCTTGTGCATGTCTAACCAGCAGGAAAGCATCGGGCGTCAGCGCAGTTTGTAGGAGACATAAAAGAGCTGCTAGTTTTAAAACTAAAATTAGAATTTTGGTATGTACATGCAGATGAAGTCAGAATGATTAGCCCTCCTGTTAAGTTCTTTATGCGTAATTTAGGCTTAACGAAGAGAAGATTTTCTAAACATAATAGTTTTCTAATAACTGTTTTCTAATAAAAAATTTCTTTAATCTTTGCCATGATGACAGTGCATTATATTTTTCTAGACTGTAAAAAAAATCCTGGTTGCCTTACATTTTTAAGCTGAATCAAATTAACCTTACCAGTCTATTGAACTTACATTATGTTTACCTGACTTAAAACTGCTCGTGTAACTTGTAAAATTAAGTTAGAACACGATTAACTTAGTTTAATGAGTTACACTGAAATAAAAATATATTCTGTCATGACTAATGGAACATATAATATTTTACAGTGTAGGTATTTTTCAAGACACTAGTACTCAGCTTAAAGTCCAATTTAAATGCTTAACTAATGTTTTGTTCTGCCAATCAAAAAATACATAAAGGGGCTAATAAGTATTGACCTTAAAATGTTTTTTTTTTAAATAAAAAATGCTTACAGCCAAAATTAAACATATTAGACTTTCTCCAGAAGAAAAAAATATTATCGAAAATACTGTGAAAATATGTTTAATCCATTAAGTATCACTTGATTTGATTTTGATTTGATTTATATCGAACAGAAAAACCATACGCAAAACAGTTCTTTAAACAAAATTAATTTCAACATGGTCAAAATGGAGTGGGATGAAACACAAGCTTATTATTTTTACACATCGTTCTTTATTACTTCAACATATTTCTTCTTTTACTTATCTCTTCTTTTTACAAGAGATATATTTTATCTTTTTGGGTTCTGTGACATTTTATGTTTGATTCCATTTGTGCACTTACATTTTATAAGAGACCCAAAAAAATTGCAACAGCCATTAATTAAAATGTATTATACCTTTCTCATTTTGTTCTTATTCAATCAATAAAATTATATATATATATATATATATATATATATATATATATATATATATATATATATATATATATATATATATATATATATATACTGGGGTGCGACACAGGTGGAACTGATAAAACTAATGAATGGTGGGAAAACTGAACAAAGGAATCACATGATGTAAACAGAAACACATAGAACAAACACATGAGGAATCACGTGACACAATACACAATGACAACATCTAGACACACACACATGAATCGTGACAATAATCTACCGTTTACAGTATTTTTGATTATTTTTGAACTAATTCTCAAGATTGTGTTATCAAGAAACTAAACGAACGAGGCAGCTTGATCCTAGACATGTTATTTTAATAGTTGAAACCTGATTGCACCTGATACAGCAAGAGGGGAAATGTTGCTAATTCCAATGGGCTTTTCGTTTATTTGTAAAAACTGTGTACAACTGTTGGCCTTAAACAAACTGTAACTGTGAACAAAAACACATTTATTGTCAATTATAGCCACAAGCATAAGCATAAGGCTGCGTATCTTTTTCTATTAAAACAGGCAGTGCTCTTGTTGTAGCTTTAGCTCAGGGCTCTAGACTCATTCTTATATGATCACACTGGTGCCACTAACCTTCATAGATTGGCGAATCAACTGGTTGCACTTTTTTTAATTAACATCATACTGAGCAACCAATGAAGAAGCAAAAAAAAAAAGTTTTTAAACCATGTAGCCCTTTATATTGTGCATAAAGCACTAATATAATACAATATAATATAATATAACATCATAATAATCTGCCGACACAGTGGCGCAGTAGGTAGTGCTGTCGCCTCACAGCAAGAAGATTGCTGGTTTGAGCCTCGGCTGGTTCAGATGGCGTTTCTGTGTGGAGTTTGCATGTTCTCACTGTGTTGGCGTGGGTTTCCTCTGGGTGCTCCGGTTTCCCCCACAGTCCAAAGACATGCACCATAAGTGAATTGAATAGGCTAAGTTGTCCATAGTGTAGGAGTGTAAATGAGTGTGTATAAATGGATTTCCAAGAGATGGGTTGCAGCTGCGTGACCCCGGATTAATAAAGGGACTAAGCTGAAAAGAAATGAATGAATGATTGATAATAATCCCACAGTGAAATGAACCACCAGCATATCCAGCATATGTTTTACACAGCGGATGCTCTATCAGCTGCAACTTAGTCTGGGAAACATCCAAATTTACACACACACACACATGCACACACACACTCTATGGCCAATTTAGTTCATCCAGTTCCCCTATACTGCATGTCTTTGGACTTAGGGGGAAACCGGAGCACACAAAGGAGTTTTACACAGACATGAAATAAAAACCCAACTTATTTATATTCTAAATGCCTTAAATAATCTTATTTATTAATCTATTGACATTGTATTTTTTAATCAAAAACCCCAGGGGTGTAACCGTGGTGTCCTGGCCAAAGTCCCTCTTAATATCGGCCCTTAGGATCATGGCCTCCCAATCATCCCCTTCCACCGAATTGGCTCAATCACTGTCTCTCCACTCCACCAATAGCTGGTGTGTGGTGAGCGCACTGGCGCCGTTGTCCTGTGGCTGCCGTCGCATCATCCAAGTGATTGCTGCACGCTGGTGGTGGTATGGAGAGACCCCCTTCATGATTGTGAAGCGCTTTGGGTGTTTGGCCATCCACAATAAATGCGCTATATAAATACACATTACATTTACATTACAATACATCATAACTTGACCTTCCAGTTAAACATTTTGTGCCATGTAGGATTTGTGTTTACAACTGACAATCGAGGTCAACAAAACTCTGCATTATCAGAGTTATGTGTAGTTCACAACATTAATATTTAACCTCATTGGAAACAGTCTACCACGTCAACCTTTTTTGTATTGTAGATGCATCAACATTACAGTTTCATGCTTCTTACTACGATGTTAAACAATGCAATGGTTTGGATTTTTAACATGTCAGACGACCTCTGAGCTGTATCCATTCTTTTTCATTTTTTGTTTTAACACATTTTAATCTGTTTTTATACTATTTATCTTTATTTTTTTTACACGTGTCTATTTTATTCCTGTTTATGTAAAGCACTTTGAATTGCCACTGTGTATAAATTGTGCTAAATAAATAAACTTGCCTTACAGGGCAAATAAAATCAGCTCTTTGAGACTAAATCTTATCTTTAATTTATCTTAATTTAAACCTGCACCTCTTTGTTGGAATCAACTGCAAGCTCAGATCTGAAATAAAGTTTGGTTTAATCTAAAAACAACAACAATTTTTGTTTAATCTAACATTTAAAGCAAAAAGGGACAAACAAAACACTTTAGAAATTGAATTAGTTTTGGTTTTCCAACTTTTCTTTACTCAAACTCCTTTGCAGATAATATCTTTTGCAATTATACATATTCAATAAAGGCCAGACTTTTCAACCTGGTTTTGGATTTGTGTTTCACATTCACCTTGAAGAGAAGTGGGTTTTCAGGCGCTCCACTGGCGTCATTCTACTCCTCGTGGCCTTTGTTCTGTTCACCCAGACGCCTCTCTGTTTGAAATATTTTTGGAGAGACCTGGCCCTCTTCCTATATGACTCCTCCATCCGTGAAAACCTTTCCTCCAGAGCGCAGTAAGGCTGCACAGTCTCCGCTCCTCCGTAAATCATCCCCGGAATGTAATCTTAACGGAGTATTAATGGTCTCTCTTTAAAGCGAGGCCAGGACGGCTTCATTAACACATGGTGGCCTGTAGAAATGCTCCCCGCGGGTCTAATGCAGATTAGTGAAATGTGGATGTATATTGCTCATAATGTATAGAAGTTTGTTCTTCCTCAGTTTCAGAAGGGATAGTTCATCTAAAAATGCAAAATCAATCATCATTTACTCTCTCTCCACTTTTCGCTAAGCTGAGTTTCTTCTGGTGAACTCAAAAGAAGATGCTGTGAAGAATGTTGGAAACTTCCACAGTGTTTTTTTTCTACAATGCAAATCAGCTAGTTAAAAGTCCTTTAAAATATCTTGGCGTTAAAAATAATCAATGGTTAATAAAGTTCTTTGCAAACTTTTTATTAAACTATTTAGTAATGTTGCTTGTGTTTGGCCTTTAAAAAAAGTTGAAAAAGAACTGCCTTAAATTTAACTTCTCTAGTTGTCTCTTACTAAAGTTAAACTTAGTGTGTGTGTGTGTGTGTGTGCGTGTGCGTGCGTGTGTGTGTGTGTGTGTTTGTGTGTGTACACACACACACACACACACACACACACACACACACACACACACACACACACATACACACACACACACACACACACACACACACACACACACACACACACACATGTTTGTTTTTGTGAAAAGTGGGGACATTACATAGGTTTCCATTCATTTTATGCAGCCCAAACCGTATATTGTATTGCCCTCACCCCACCCCACCCCTAAACCCTACCATCACAGGAGACTGTGTGCAGCTTTACTCCCTGATTAAACTCATCCTGTAGGATTTATAAGCATTTTGAGAAATGAGGACGTCACCAGTGTCCTCATATTTCACCTCCTTTTTGTAATACCTGTGTCATACCCATGTCATTATACAGATTTGTGTCCTGATATGTCACAAAAACACGTACACACACACACACACACACACACACACACACACACACACACACACACACACACACACACACATACATACATATACTGTTAATTTTGTTAATTATTTATTTGGTTGTTTGCTAATTTTGCTTTTTGTTTGGTTATTTATTTGGTTATTTATTTATTTATTTGATTATTTGTTTGCTTTTTATTTATTTGGTTATTTTGTTATTCATTTAGTTTTTTGGTTATTTATTTGTTTGGTTATTCGTTTATTTGGTAACACTTTATAATAACTACACACTATAAATCATTTATTAAGCATTAGCAAATAGTGAATTCATTATCTATTAAGCATTAACTCTACATTAATAAACGTTAGTAAACAGTTTATAACTGCAGATACAAATGCTCTATTCTTGACTTATAACTACATTTATAATGTGCTTAATAATTGTATTTTCATACTTAGTAAATTATTAATTTTTCATTACTAAATTAAGTATCGCAATATTTACAAACCAGTTGTATTTAAGAGTAGTTGTGGGTTTTTAGGATCATTCAGAATGAGTTAGTAAATGATTAATAAACTATTGAAATCAACGCTTATATATCTTATTATTCAGGCATATATTAATGGTTACTATGTATGTTAATAAATGCTTTATTAACTCAACTTCACCTAGTTTTGTGACCTATTCTAAAGTGAGGACTATTCATGCTTTATAAATCCTTTATAAATGACAAATAAAGGCTAAGTTAAATTCTAAACAGGAAAAATGACATTCATTCCTATTCAATTCAAGATACACAAATGAAACTGTACTTCAAATGAAAAATAAATCTTTGCAACCTGATCTAAAATAAAATCACTGTAGAGTTTAAAGATTACATTTTATTACATTGTTTAATTATTATATTGTTGTTTTATCCAGTTTTGTCGTATTTTGACACTCTTATTCAGCAATGTTTAAACTTTACAGTAATTTTACATTTTAGAAAGATTGCAAAGATTATAGTTCATTTGATTCTGAGCCTTTATTTGTCATTTATAAGGGATTTATAAAGCATGAATAGTCCTCACTTTAGAATAGGTCACAAACTGCATGAAGTTGAGTTAATAAAGCATTTATTAACATATTAGTTAACTATTAATATATGCCTGAATAATAAGACATATAAGCGTTGATTTCAATAGTTTATTAATCATTTACTAACTCATTCTAAATGATCCTAAAAACCCTCAACTACTCTTAAATACAACTGGTTTGTAAATATTGCGATACTTGATTTAGTAATGAAAAATTAATCATTTACTAAGTATGAAAATACAATTATTAAGCACATTTTAAATGTGGTTATAAGTCAAGAATAGAGCATTTGTATCTGCAGTTATAAACTGTTTACTAACGTTTATTAATGTAGAGTTAATGCTTAATAGATAATGAATTCACTATTTGCTAATGCTTAATAAATGATTTATAGTGTGTAGTTATTATAAAGTGTTACCGTTTATTTTTTATTTTTTTATTTTTATGTATTATATTTTATTTATTTTGTTATTTATTTATTTATTTGGTTATTTATTTGATTATGTTGTTTTTATTTAGGTATTTATTTATTTATTTATTTATTTATATATTGTGTTCAAAGGAAGAAAGAAACATATAAAGGTTTGCAACCACTTGAGGAAGAGTAAACAGTAAATAAAAAAAATCATATTTGGGTGAACTATTATTCTTAACTTAAAATAAGTTATTATATATGCATATAAAATAATTTAAAGTAACATAAAAAACCATTTGTTGTCATGACTTTTTGTCATGTTATTTTTACTATGAGTAAATGGAAAAATAAGTGGAGTATTTATGTAAGTCTACAGCTATCAGTTACCAAAAATCTTATCTCTTTTAGGTGTTCAACAAAAGAAAGACGTTCTTGTAACCAATTGATGGTGCGTACATTTTCATTATTGGTTGAACTACACTGTGAGAACTGCAGGGTTCCACACATTTCCATAATGTTGTCCTAACACAAACCGATTAAGTTAACTTAATTGATTCTACAAATTTAAGTGGATTGATCATAAAACAATTAAGTTTTCACAAAACAAAGTCAGTAATTGTTTCGATTCTGCTCATTTTAAAGTAGTTTGAACAAGGAACAAAATACTATTCTGAGTGTATGACTTTAACAAAGGGATAATATTTTAATTATCACTGTAATCATACAGTTTGACTAAAAAATGTGTTTTAGTCCTGTGAAACTGATTATTTATCAGTGGTGTTATATGGCTCATCGGCATGTGCGTCTGTGTTTGTGTTAAAGCAGTAGATCTCGCCGCATCTGTGTGTTATTGTGCATCTGTGTGTGTTTGTCAGCTGTTGGCCCATTTTTCCCTTCTGATTGGAGTGCAGAGGTTGCGAGTGTGTTCCCGTGAGTAATGCAGGGCTGATCCAGGGTGTGTCGACCCGCCGCCCCTGCGCTTTCCCCTCGTCTCCCTGCGGCTTAGTGACTGACAAACTGACTCCAGTCTACTGTTCTCCAAACGCCTTCATACAACACCATGTTTATAGCTGTTTGTTACCATTCCATCCATTAGAAATAGCATGAATTACATAATTAGTGATTTATCAGCAGCAGAAATATGCCATTTTGGCAGGCTTTTGTGATATCTAAAATTCCTATAAATCGATATAAGTTTTACAAGATTTGTTAAGGTGTTAGTTCACCCAAAAATCTAACTTTTGCCCCTAAATTACTATCAGGTTTTCTAAGATGCAGACTTTTTTACTTCAGTGTACAACGAGATGTTTTTGAGCTTGTGACCCTTAGCGATTGCTGTAAACCTTATAGAGATGCGTAGGCTTGACAAACCACCCTTAGGACACATTTTTTGTTCTCTCCGTATGCACCAGACACTATCTTCTAAACACTCTATTATGTTTCTGTACAACCTCATTAAATTCTTTGTGTACTTCACGTGGGTAAATGAGCTTATATGCACGAAGGAGAAAAAAGTCTAATCTAACTTAAACTTGTCACAGCAGCATTTATATATTGCTGCACAGATGATTTGATGTGGTACTTTTATACTCACGTTTTGCTAAATGAATGTATGTAAATGCAAAGGCCAACAGTCACTGGAATTTTGAGAGTCAAGAAAATATACAGTATACAAATGAACACTTATGGCTACTGGTGATATGCATGGAGGTTTTGAGTTGTTTAACAATAATTTGACTTCATAAAACCTAAGCGTTCTTGTTATATCTGTATACAGTATGTTTTTAGCCTTTTAAAGTGCTGGTAGCCATTGACTTGTATTTCATTTATAACCAACGATCCCAAAAACAAAAGTCTTTGCTTGGATAGCCTGAGAGTTTACGCTTAGATGGTTATCTAGGATTCTATTTGCTAAACTTCCACTGTAATTTACAAGCTTTTCAATCAAATAAGAAGACTCATGTAATGTTTTTATTTGCATGGAAACAAGTAAACAAAACTAATTGTTTCATGACCTTATTGGTTTAAAGTTTTCAAAATGGCAATATAGGATTGGCATTAGCACACTGGAGTTCACATAGAAAGTAATAATAATACTAATCAGGACTGCACAATATATTGTTTCAGCATCGATATCGCAATGTGATCATTCACAAAAGTCACATCACAGGCTATGCAATGTTAGGTTTGTATTAGTTTTTGATGCCTGTGATAGTATAATGATTTTAAAAGCATTCAGCTGTAAGAAATTGTACCATTTGTGATGATAACTTACGATTAATTAATTGAATTATTTGTATTTGTATCGTTCAGTTACTGTACTTGAATACTGGCTTAGGAAATGATAAAACACTTTATTTCAGCTGTATCTTTTTCTTGATTGTATTTTGTTAGGCATGAAAATACTCACAACATGTGCAAATATAGAAATGCACTGCAAATAGCACAGACTGTAATGAAAATGAGGAACCCAGAAAAGTTTATAGATTGTTTATTAGATTTTATGGAGATGCATTCCCACTGCAGAATCATCCAAATCGATCTAACATTATAAATCCTTTCTAAATAGAGATATTAAATGATCTGGTAAAAATGTATTCATATCGCAATATATATTGCGAAATAAAAATAAATAATGCAACGTTAAAATTTTCTAATAACGTGCAGCCGTAATACCGATAAAATGTTCTATTTGACATATTTGGTTGCAAACAAAAATTGACAGTCCTAGCTTTTTTAAAAAACATTTACTTTAAACGAGCAGCTAAATATAATGAAAATATATACTATTTTATTTTTAGTAGCATGTATTGCAGTGATTTTACACTGTGTCAGGTCTGTATACTTGACTGCATACAAAGATTATTGGATTTACACTTTGTAAGAGTTTTAATGTCCCTTTCTCACTAAGAATGCATTTATTGTGTTTAATTAAAATACAACAAAAGCTGTAATACTGAAATAGTTTTATAAATGTTTTTATTATTTTTATTTTTTGTATTAAAAACAGAATTTTAAATATCCATTTCTCATTCCCCAGTCAAACATGAGCCTTCAGATCATTGTAATATTCTTATTTGATGCATGCTTAAGAAGAAATATTATCTTATCACAATTGAAGATTCATCTTTTTGTGGAAATTGAAATACATTTTTTCCCCAATATTCTTTAAAGACAAAAAAGTAAAAAGCTGCTTTAATTGAAGCATTTTTGTAGCATTAGGGGAAAGAGTAATCCCTATAATTAATTTTGATCAAATGAATGTGTCCTTGCTAAATAAAAGAATCAATTTATTCAGAACAAGTGGCTTAATATCTACAGTGCTCAGCATATGTGAGTACACCCCTCTCAAATCTAGCTTTAAAATGAATATTTTCTATAGGAAACTTTACAATATTATATTTGTGCAAATACATTAGATTAGTCAGTACTGAAGTTAATCTAACTACCTAGATTACGGTCCAAAATTTAGTTTATATGTTACACCCAGTTTATATATTAAAGAAAAATATTGAATGAAAATTTTTAAAAGAGAAACAAAATATAATAAAATGTAGTTGAAATTTTGAAGCTTGTAAGTTTTTGCTTGAATTTAAATGTATTCCCTTCCTTCCTATTTCTAAAGATGTTTGGTGACCAAACTATTATGCTATTATCTTAATAAATATACAGTTGAAACCAGAAGTTTACATACACTGTATAAAAAGGCACATAATTTTTTTTTTTTTTAAGATAATGCTATTGTGACTAAACTTTTTTCTCTTTTAGGCAAGTTCGGATTATCAAATTTGTTTCTGTTATGCTTAATAGCAGAATAACGAGAGAGAGATTTTTTGAGAAATTGTTATAACTTTTCTTGAAAGTCAAGTTTACATACAATAAAATTATTATGCCTCTGAAAAAGCTCAGATGATGGTGTTAAGGTTTTGGAGGTTTCTGATTGTCAACATTTGAGTTAATTGGAGGCACAACTGTAGAATAGTATTTAAGAAAAACCTCAAACACACTGCTTCCTTTAGTGACAACATGGGAAAATCAACAAGCCAGAATCAACATAAAAAGCCAGATTACAATTGGCTAAATTACGCTGGGAAAAAGACTAATTTTTGGAGCCATGTCTTTCGGTCTGATGGAACAAAGATTGAACTGTTTGGCCATAATGACCAGTGTTACATTTGGAGGACAAAGGGAAAAGCTTACAAGCCTAGGAACACCATCCCAATGGTGAAGTATGGGGCGGCAGCATCATGTTGTGGGGCTGTTTTGCTGCAGGAGAGACTGGTCCACTTTAACATTATGTAGAAATGCTGAAGCAACATCTTAAGACATCAGCCAGGAAATTAAAGCTTGGCCACAAATGGGTCTTCCAAACAGACTATGACCCTAAGCATACTGCCAAATGAGTTTAAATGTGCTTTAAGGACAACAGAGTGAATGTTTTGGAGTGGCCATCACAAAGCCCTGGAATCAATCCTATATAAAATTTGTGGGCAGAGTTGAAAAGCTTGTGCGAGCAAGGCAGCCTACAAATCTGACTCAGTTACACCAGTTTTGTTAGGAGGAATGGGCCAAAATTCCTACAAACTATTATGAGAAGCTTGTGGAAGAATACCCAAAACATCTGACCATTTGACCAGTTATACAGTTTAAAAGCAAAGGTAAAAAATACCAACGAAATAAACTTTTGACTGTCTAGAAGTTAATAATAAATTCTCAAAAAAAAAAAAAAAATCTCTCATTATTCTGCCATTTAGCAAATGTAAATCATTGAGGTAATCCTAACTATCCTAACTAATCCTATGATTTACCATCAGACATTTTTTTAATTGGTTATGTTACTTTTTTTAGAGTGTATGTAAACATGGTTTCAACTGGTTCTGGTTTCATTTAAATGCATCAAAATATATTACCTTTATTCACTGAAGAATGAATTTCAAAATAGGGTGTAGTCATTTATGTTAACCACTAGGGCTGCTCAATGTATAATTTCAGCATCGATATAGCAATGTGCGCATCAGCAATAATCACATTGCAGGATTTACAATGTTGAATCTGGATTGTAGTTGACCAGGAGCCACAAAACAAAGGATTGTTTTGAGTCACTGCTAAGATTATCCATAATAAAGTGAAGGTTTATCATACGCATGCATTTTTAAAGCCTGTGATGGAGCATTTCAAGATTTAGTTGCAATAATTATTTATACAATGAAATTGATATACACTGTAAAACCCAAAAAGTTAAGGTAACTCAAAACATTTGAGGAACCCGATTGCAACAAACCATTTAAGTTCAAAAACTAATTCTAATGAGTATTGTAAACTTAATCCGTTTGAATAAATGAAGCAATTTGAGCATAGTAAAACCCAATAAATGAAGAGAACTCAAACCAACTGAGTACTGTAAAACCCAAAAAGTTAAGGCAACTCAAACCATATGAGGAAACAGATTGCTACAAACCATTTGAGTTACCAAACTAATCTATATGAGTACTGTAAACTTATTCCATTTAAGCTGACGTAATGAGGTATTTAATTAACGCATTACCTTCAACACGGAATTCAAAACTTATTTAAAATGAGTAGAATTAACTTTCAGTAAATTTTGAGTTAGCTACACTCATTTTATTTGATAAAGTTGACTGTTGGGTTTTACAGTGTAGTGTTAATTTACATTTACCAAAAATGCATTTTTTTAGAAATGTTTTTGAATTTAATTTTTGAATTTATTTTATTTAACAGGGACAATGCTCATTAATAAACAGTAAAACTGATAATAAGCCAGAGTTAGCCACAAGGGCTAATTTTCATCTGTTGCCCCCTGCCAGATTTTAAAAGGCAACCTAATATAAACAAAACACTGTATTGCTTCATGTCCAAATATTGGCATTTCAAACCTAAAACAAGATGAATTTGCTCACCCCTTTGGCAGATTTTTTAGCTTGTTTTAAGGAAAATCTCACTTAATTTTGACATTATTTCTAATAGGGAAAAAAATGGACTAGAGACAAGGCAAGCCTTAATAATTTACATTGTGATTACTTAATTTCTGTACCTAAATACTTAGAAATACTCAGAAAAAAAAAAAATAATAATTTTTTATATATATATATATATATATATATATATATATATATATATATATATATATATATATATATATATATATATATATATGTATATATATATTGCAGTGTCAGATTTTTCCAATAATGTGCAACCCTGTAAGAGTCTCTCACAATGGTATCATAGGGGATCTTTGACACCAAAAATCTTGTCAAAGAACAATCCACACGTTTCAGGCCAGCCTCACATCTGAAATATATTTCTGTGCATTCAAATCATGTTGCAAATTCACCATGATATACAATAAGCCTGAAATAAAACAAAAGGTCATCTCGATGATTCGCTAAGGCAAGTAAAAAAAGAAGATGAATCATGAGACTTCAAAAGATTCATTGTTATTGACATTTATGACTTTAATTTCAATGCATTGTAAGTTTACTTTGGAAGCCGATCTCCTGACTTGTTGCTTCTGGTGGAAATTGGCAAGCATGTGACTTGTTGTTCTCGTGTGGGTGTGAGGGCTGGAGTTGAAAACCGAATACCAGAAATGCTTCTGTTATTATCTTTAACATTACTAACACAATCGGAAACTATCCCGAGTCGAAGTGATCATCTGGTTTGAGCTTTAATCTAGTCAACCACAACACAAACTCCCAGGACATGTGACCTTTAAAGTGTGCGAACATCTTGTATCTGGTCTGGATAATCTATCCAGTTCTCCCGTTTCTGACCTCAGCGCAGGTTCAGGAGGCCTGAGGGATGTCATACACCGGGATGAAGAAGCACCTCGTTTCTGTATCCCATTAACATCACCTCGTAAAATGCTCCTACACGACATGAGCAAACTGACACCCGTATGTTAGCTGGCTCAGCTTTCTGCAGGTACGGCATATTTGGGTTTTCATTTAGCCCTTGGCTCGCATGTTGGTGATGGATTGTCAGAAAACAACAGTGCTTGTGGGTACAGCCCAGCAAACAATTTTGTGTTTCATACACATCTAATGGACATCTAAACGTAGACAGCTTGGCTAAAACAAGGCTAAACTTAAGCCAGACTAGTCGTCAAATAGACAGATTAGATAGTGTAGTCATTCATTTCTGTTTATTTGATGACTAGTGTAGTTTTGGCCTAGACGTCTAATAGATATTCACTGACAGCTCAAATTTAGCCTTGTTTTAGCCAAGACGACTATGTTTAGACGTCTATTAGACATCTATTAGACATCTTCTAAAAACAAAAAATGCTTGACATATGAATTTACCCAGCCGTCTATCAAACCATTTGTGCGTTTCTATGTGTTGTTTTGTCCTGGCAGAGGTAGCTGCTCATCTGTGTCTTATATTAGCGTCGAGGGAAACTCACACCTTAGCAGAGCGTCCGTCACATATTTAGAAAATTACTCGGTGAAGGACCTTTAAATAGACGTAAACTGACTGCATAACAGCTGATGTTTTCATTAGGCTTTATCCTGCATCTATTACAAAATCTGCCCGCTCTTAAATTGCTGATTAACTAACTGCTAATTAAGGTCACCACAATTTTGGCGTCTGACAGCACATGTCCACTTAGAATGCTGATGTTAACTTCCATTAGGAGAGTCATAGGTTTGGGTTTCACTCAAGCAACGGGCTCAGGATAATGTGTGTGTGTGTGTGGATCTCGTACGTGGCCTCTGTCATAAACACTGACTTGATAATCCCGTGGGTCAAATCGCTGGGCTGTTGGAGAGGGGTGAGAGATGCTGAGAATACCTGCCTATATTAAGCCACAGCCTTCATCGAAAACATCCTCTGTCTCTAGAAAGGGACTTGAATTTTTTTTTAAAATTCTGTTATCATTTATTTACCCTCATAAGCTGTCCCTTTATGTTCAGTAGAAGTTCTTTTTTGCGATAGGGCTTTTATTAAGATTATTAGTTAAACTGCACCTACTTTACTCCTTTTTTAAGATTTAAGATGAGATTTTATTGTGTCTCCAGAATGTGTCTGTATAGTTTCAGCTCAAAAAAAGCCATCAGATTATTTTTTATACCTTTCAGAAGTTTGTAAGCATCTTTCAGCTCTGAGCATCTTATATATACATATATACTGTATATACATACAGTAGCTGTTTTAGTAGACTGTGCCTTTAATGCTAGTTCTCCCCGCCCACGATTTCCATCAGAGTGTGGCTTAATCTCTGCCTTGGCTGCGTCAGATTAACAGCACAGTGAAAGACATAAAGGAAGCAGATCTCACATAATGTTTGTGAGAAAAACTAAACTAAGAACATTCCCAATGATTATTTGATGTATTTGCTGTAGAGTTAATTCAAGTCTTTCTGCAACGATGAGCCACACACAATGTTGTTACAAAGTGCAGTTTTTTCATGGCAAATATGACAGGATACACGTTAATAACTGCTGTTGTATAGACATCCGTTATGTTCATGTTTAAAATAAACTTGATTTAATATCTACAATCCGGGATTGAAGCGTCTTCTTTTATAACTGGAATGACATGCAGCTGAGGTGGTAGACGGTAAAATTGCTGTAATTCACTACAAACATGCACCGTTTTAAAAACAATTTAAACTTGTAAAACTCATTCTTGATCACATTTAATGATGATTGATTATCATGAAGAGCTGAACAGATTTTTTTAGTCCCAGTTGCTTTGCGCACGTGCTGTCTTGTTGATATGATTATTCACATTTCTACGGAGATATGCTAATATACGGCTGTTGATCAATTCGGTGGGTGGGGAAACCACACTCCTGTCATGTTGTGGTGGGCCTCAGAATGGGAGGGATTTGGATTCTATTTTAACTTCAGGAAATTAAAAATATTGTCTTAATATCACGCTAATATGATTGTGGAAACACTATACCTGCACACAGTGCCGTCCAAACAGCTTACAAAAGATGATTTTCATCATAGGTGCCCTTTATCTAATTTTACTAAAGTAATGTTTAATTAGTTACACTTGCATTAATGTAGTGTAAATATGAACATATGAATTAGGATGTTATATATTTTAATATGTCTTCTCCGCCTGCCCTTTTTGGGAGCCACAAAGGAGATTCAAAAATGTGGAAAGAATAAGAATATTTAAAGAACATTTAAAGACTAATGTGTATAACATTCAGCCAATAAATCAATAACATCCAAGAAAACTAAAATACAGATAAAACACTACCGTTCAAAGACATGGGATCACAAATTTTTTTATTTTAAATAAATAAAAAAATAATAATTATCAAAGAGAGATTCAAATTGTAATTACATTCAAATGTGAATAAAAAGCTTTGTACAATTCTGCTGGTGCTCTTGAACTTTATATTAATCATAGGATCTTGGAAAAACATATATTGTTTATTACAAAATCATGATGAGACACTGAAGACATCACGGAATAAAATGGATTCAAACTTATTTTTAAAACTGAAATCAAAAGTGTTATGTTTATAGTCAAATCACCTTTATTCCTACATTGTACTGGATGAACAAAACAAAAACAGGAATCCATAACAAAATGCTGGTGTAGTTCTACTTGGTTATATATACATATGGTACTCTACCAGATTGAGCTGCTCTGAGTGTTTTAGAAACTGCTGGTCTACTGGAATTTTCCACTTCTTTGTGCCACTTCTATCAGATACAGTTCACATGTGCTCGCAAAAACTGGACAACAGAAGACAGGGGTGTCTGGTCTTGTCGTCTATCCGGCATTGGTTCAAGTTGCTTGTGTAATGGTGTTGGGAGATTTTCTTTGCACTTTGGTAACGTCAGTACATTTTCAACATTGTTTAAACATCATAGCCTTTTGATTAGTATTGTTGCTGACCATCATTTCATGACCACAGTGAACACATATTGTCTACTTCCAGCAGAATTACCATAACACTATGCTCAAATCATGAACATAACAGTGGGTTCACTAATCTCAATTGGTCTCCACACAGTTAGCAGATCTCCATCCAGATCACCTCTGGAATGTGGAGGAACAAGAGATTTAGTTCATGGATGTGCAGCTGACAAATCTATAGCAACTGTGTGATACTATCATGTCAATACAGAGTAAAATCTCAGATGGACGTTTCCAGAAACTTACAGAGTTCAAGCAGTTCTGAAGGATAACAAAGGGGTACAACCTGGGACTAGCAAGATGAAGTGTCCAGGGTATATGCATACACTATTTATAGACATTTGAAAACTTATTTATTTAACAACATACTCTGTTTACATTTAAAATTAGACATTATATAGGTATACATACCATACTGTGTATAAAGAAATGTACATACATTTTTCAATTTGTATATTTTATCATCTCTATTTACTTATTTTTTAATTCCTTTATAATCTGTGTTTTTGTCATGTCACTGACTTTTTTGTTTTACTGTGGATACACATACACAAAAAAAATGTTGTATGTGTAAACCTGGCAATAAAGCTCTTTCTTATTCTGATCCATACATACATAAACTTAAAAAATTCTGTTAATTAACAGGTTTTATATTTAGTGATTTACAAGTTTTTAATTTAAGAGACTTTGATTTCTTCTCTGTTGATACTTGATGTGGAAAACTCAACTGTGCAATTTAACAAACTTTTGTTGACACTTTACCAAGCAAGAATTTTTTGTTTTTAAAAGATAGACGTCTAAACAAGGCTAAATTTGGGCTGTCCAAAACTAGACTAGTCATCAAATAAACAGAAATGAATGACTACCTATATAAAGTCTGTCTAATCTGTCTACTTGTTTTGGGCTATACTCAAATGTCTATTAAATTTTCATTGACAGCCCAAGTTTAGCCTTGTTTTAGCCAAGCTGTCTACGTTTAGATGTCTATTAGACGTCTATTAAACACAAAATTGTTTGTTGGGTAGTCAATTGAAATAATATATAGTATAAAAAATTACAGATAGAGAATTAAGTCAGTAAAATAACAAAAAAAAGTACTGTCTTTTTAATATCAGGTTTTTATTTCGTAATTTACAGCACCAATTAGGGATGCTCCAATCACGATTTTTGCAGCCGATACTGAGTACTGATTCCTTGTCATGGTGATCGGCCGATACCGAGTACCGATTCTGATGATTCAAGCTTTTTATAACTTTGCCATTGCGTAAGCACAATTACCCTTTAAGTATGAGATCTCGCCTTATCTAAGAGAATAAATCAAGAATGTTGCATACATGTAATGGTCAGAAGCAGCCTTACAAAAATAGATAAAACAGATTTTAAAAATGGTAAGAAAAAGACTAATAATAAAATTTAGAAGCATTCCTCATGTGTTGTAGCACTGCTGATGATGCATCTTCCTCTGCTTGTTAACTTGTAAACCAACACGATCGGTTCATGAGATCGGCCAGATCAACAAGTATCGATCGAGTGGTGAAATGTGCTTATCGGCCGATATTTGAGCCGATCGATTGGAGCATCCCTTACACCAACCCAAGCAATATATCACTATAACCTATCAGGAAAATCCCAATAAATATTACTTTTTCAAACTTTCATGATCAAAAGTTGTTGGAGGAAAGCCCAAAGTTCCATAATGCAATTCAAAATAAGTGAATGAAAAAAAATGAATCACAAAATGCGGATAAGGAAAACTGTTAATTTACAGAAATATATTTTTACAGGACAGACAGACAGACAGACAGACAGACAGACAGACAGACAGACAGACAGACAGACAGACAGACAGATAGATAGATAGATAGATAGATAGATAGATAGATAGATAGATAGATAGATAGATAGATAGATAGATAGATAGATAGATAGATAGATAGATAGATCGATAGATAGATAGATAGATAGATATTTCGTCACCTTAGAATAATAAGGTTCTATCTGCGTTCTGAATGATTTTGAGATATTGAGCTTCAAAGTTTTTGCATTCTATATAGCAAACAACATGTGTGTAACAGATCTTTTTCATACATTAACATGACAGAGACCATAAGGGTTCTCTAAATGTAAATTGTCAAAGTTCTCTTACATTTGCAAATTGGAGTAAACAACCCACGATAAATGCAGATAGAACCTTCTCATTCTGAAAAGTCATTTTCCGCTTGGAATTAAAAGGTTCTATCTGGCAGATCATTCATTGAAGCATTACTTATCAAGAAATACAATAAAAATATATATAGTTTAGTGTTGTAACAACATTTTGATGCTTGAGAAAGTTAAAATTTAGCTTTCTGTAACATTTACTTCATGTTTTAAGATGAATATTTTTTCTTTTAGAATTAAGCATACAAGGCTGTACAATTTTTTTCCAGTGCAGCTGTTATTTTGATCTAATTATCATGTTCATATTTATAACATTTTATGCTTTAAATAAATTATTAAATTATATTTATTGAATTATATGCCCCATGAAATAAATTAAGTATTTGCCCTTCAAGGCTTAATATTAAACTTATAGACTTTAAAAGAAACAATGTGCAAATGAGTTTAATAAACACTGAAAAGTGTTTTACTGACTATATATACTCAAATAAAAATATTTCACATTTAATATACAAGTTTTTAAATATTAAT
This sequence comes from Danio rerio, assembly GCF_052040795.2. Classification (NCBI taxonomy): domain Eukaryota; kingdom Metazoa; phylum Chordata; class Actinopteri; order Cypriniformes; family Danionidae; genus Danio; species Danio rerio. The sequence continues at coordinate 35,514,024 of NC_141023.1, read as the reverse complement.
TTCTTTTTCAACAATATAAAAGCATTTCTTCTCAATGTATGAGACGCGTTGGCGCAGTGGTTAGCATGATTGCCTCACATCAAGAAGGTCGCTGGTTCGAGCCTTGGCTGCGTCAGTTGGCATTTTTGTGTGAAGTTTGCATGTTTGCGTGGGTTTCCTCTGGGTGCTCTGGTTTCTCCTACAAGTCCAAAGACATGCGGTACAGGTGAATTGGATAAGCTGAAATTGGCCATAGTGTATGTGTGTGATTGAGTGTGTATAGGTGTTTCCCAGTGTTGGGCTGCAGCTGGAAGGGCATTCGCTGTGTAAAACATATACTGGATAAGTTGGCAGTTCATTCCGCTGTGGCGACCCAAGATTAATAAAGGGACTAAGTTGAAAAGAAAATGAATGAATGAATCTCAGTGTTAAGAAATGCTTTTAAATCATTACATTTACACACATGTCAATTTTGTGTGGTGTGGCATTATTTAGCCGACTCTGATTTTGTCTTTCTGGTGTTTTCTGCTGTCAATGGAGCAGTCCGGCGAAATGACAAAGAAAGCTAATCCTGATTGGTCCTCGTGCATGCATGCGTGCATGCAAAATGCTGATTGGCTCACAGATAGAACCTTATAGAGCCAAGCTAGAGTTCAACTTAGATACACCTTTTTTGTTTTTTTAAATAAAAAGCCTTAAAATGTAAACAATGTATAAAAACACATCCCATAATGTAAATAAGTTGCCATTTAAAAAGAATATGTGAATAACTCAATTTTGACAAAAATGTCAGATAGAACCTTTTAATTCTAAGGTGACGATTTGTTTGTTTAAATTCAGCCTAAATAAATAGTTTACCTCCACGTAACTTAAAAACGTAAGTAAATTCAAGGAATCATCTTTGAATCATTTTGTTTCAGTGTAGTTTGTCAAACGTTAGGAAACCTGCTTGTCCTTCCTCTGCTTCTGTGTGCAGTAGATGTGCCATGCAGGCCGGAGCTCTCATTTAGTTCATTTAGCATCATCAATATCCACCAGTCTGGCTGGCCTGGCCCACAATGGGCTAAATTTGGGCTCCGATGCCCCTCTTTATCTTCTCGCCACAAAGATGTCAACTCCCCTGATGTACTCATTCAAAGAGCATTCAGCACAAGTGGGTCGAGGCAGTGGTTAATTCACTGATGCAGCCTGCTCGAGAAAAAAGTGCGTTTTGTTTTTTAGGGTTATTTAAGGTCGAATACTGCCTTTCAGTTTGGTAATTGGTTACAGTCTGCAACCACATTTGCCAAAAATTAATCAACACTTTCACTAGACAGCTCTGGAGGAGCAAATATGCAGCTCCAGTTCTACTGATTTGTTAAATAGCATAAATGAGATTAATTGTTCCTTTAAAATGTTTACTGTTGATTAGGGAAGGCTTGACGTTATTTTGTTTGGCATGAGACATGAGAGAGTCTTTGCAGTAACATTATCTTCAGACCGAAAGTATGCTATTTACGACAGATGTGTAAATAAAAGGTGTTTGTGACATGCTAATATACACAGCGATTGCACAATGAATGTTTTCTGTGAACCAAAAAGGCTTTTAAAACAGTCGAGCTTATTATGCTCAATATAACAGTGTCAACATACGTGCAGGGTATTTTCTTGTCGTTCGCAGACGCACACAAAAATGGACTTTGTATTTAGCACAAGTCTACGCTACTGCTGTACATGCTACAGAGGTGTTTCATATTTTTATTTTGAGAATGTTACTGTTTACAGTACATCTAGGCTGGACTCATTAAACATGATGTTGGAGGAAGCGTAAAACGGCCCCTTTATTTTGCCCCTCTTATTTTGGAGCTGACCGTCGTGTACACCGAGTGAACCAGTAATTCTCTGCCAAAAGTGGAAGAGCATAGTTTTGGCAAGAAACCTCAATTTATACTTAGTTCAAGAATCGTGGACATGATGAACATAGTGATCTTTGTGTTTTTTTAAAAAAAGAAAAAACTCTTAGCAAGTCAAACCTTTCTGGCATCAATTCAAGCTGTGAAAAGGCACATTGTTTGGCATTTAGGAAAAGCATTCATTCCAGCAGAGTAAACGGGTTTGTTAACTATAAGACAGAACCATCATTTTTTGAGTACAACTTAAAGACAATAAAAATATTTCATAAATATGTATACAATAAAAAGAAACAGAAATAAAAAGACAGAGAAGAATTAGACGATAGAAGTACATTCCTAGACTTGTCACAGGGTTCAATAAGTGAAGTTTATTCATAAACTAATTTCGAGAGGATCACGTGCTTATGATTTATCACGTCCAGTCTCGCATTTGCTAATCACTAATCTTCCAATCATATGAGCCCTAAGGCACCATAAATAGTCTAAGTTTTCAGTTCACTTTATCTTCGTTTGGAAGAAGCAGCTTCACCGTAGCTAGCTCCGTTGAAGAACCAACTCTAAACCAGCATGGACAACTAAAGCAGCAACAAGCTACAATCTTCAGGATCTTCATTTGGAAGAACGCTCTGCTCTGCTCATCAACTACAAAAGCTACAAGTGCTACAAGCTACAAAAGCTTCAAGCTACAATCTACAATATACAATCTAAAAGCTTCAATCTACAAGCTACAATATACAAGCTACAGCAACAACAACAACAACTACTATTGCTACCATTTCAAACAACTACAACTCCAACAATTTCATCAACAGCTTAAACAACAACACCAAAACCTTCCACTTCAAAGAGCCTCCACAACGCATCTGCTGTGTCTTCAACCTTATTTCCCAGCAAGATATAAGCCAAACTCCAAAGCTATTGCAATAAAACGGAACCCTCACCTTCTCCTAGCAGTACACATGCTATCCATCGTTTAACAGATTGTTTGCTGGAATGTGTTCAGCAGAGCAGCAGCTCCAGCCACAAACAATGTTGAATTTGATCAACAAAATGGCCGCCAGGCTTTTTGCACCTTTTGCATGGCCTGACTGAAACTCCTTAAGCCAATAGCTGTAAAGATAAGCGTCTCCATCCAATGAGCTAAAAGACTGGAGATGGTCCCGCCCTCTCTCTTGACTCTGTTGCAAAGACCTTATGAATGAATAGGCCAGACACGCTTGTAAATTTAGTTAAAAAAAAAAAATATATATATATATATAAAATTCCATTTGGCATTTAACTTCTGAAAAGATTATTACCCAACCAGTAAATATTAACAAGCTATTGAAAAACATTATGCCATCAAGCACAGAAGTCCAATTGTAATACGCCAGCGACTCATGTGTTGATTTACAAGCGTCATATAAGATTATATAGCAAGTCAGTCGGATGTGAAAACGGCAAAGAAACAAACTTCCCACTTGACTGTTATAAATACAAATTTAAACTTCACTATCACTTCACATGCTCAGTCTTCAAGGGGTACCAGTTTTCCAGGACCACCAGACTAGCCATATCCCATGTCCTCAGCTCTCCATTCATCTGTCATCCCGTTAGGAGACGAACACCCACCCCTACCATCCTTGCACATCGTATCAATGAAGTCATCGGACCATGCATTATCAAAAGCGCTTCCATTTACAGCTGCCCATGCCCTTATTAAGATGCCTCGCATGGATATAAACTAAAACAATTTTCATGTCTGCCATACTTGTATTATTTTGCAAAGATTTAATTTCTGATTCTCTTTGTTTTTTCTATTTTAGAGATCATGACTGCTGGCTCCAGAAGCTGACCCTCATCCAACCTATTACACTCCACATCCTCTTCACAAAGGATACATTCCATTTTTCACTTTATCCAATCTGTCCTAACCTGCAGTCTGCAACCTCCGAACCTGAAACCGTCGATTATCTTATTAAAAAGAAATCGACAACAACTTCATGATTGGAACTCCAAGGCTCCTCCTTTTAATATCTCGCGCATTAGCCCCATTGGTGTCGCTACTCAAAAATGTTCTGGCAAAAACGCCTTGTAGTCGACCTTTCGTCCCAACACAATTGCTCCTTTCCTAGCATTAACAGCACTATCCCATTGGACGAATATTTACTTAACTACCACGACATTGATCAAGAGATCTCTCTCATAAAGATAGCCAGTCGTAACACCTGGCTAGCCAAAGAAGACATTTCCCCTACCTTTAAAATCATGCCAATCCACCCAGACTTCTGGCACCTTTTGGCATTTATTGGCGAAATCAATTCTATTTTTCGGATGCAAAAGCAGCCCAAAAAATATTTGACATAATGTCAGAAGCTTTATGCTGGATTCTGTCTAATATTTACGAAATACCATACCTCATTCACCTTCTAGACGATTTTCTTATTTCCCCCCCGTCATCTCCTCCAGCCAAACACCTAGCGATCACCCAGCAGGTTTTCGCTGATCTCGGAAGGACCCAGTACTTCAATCGAATTTCTGGGTATTAATCTAGACTCGCATAAATTCCAAGCATCCCTTCCTAAAGAGAAAATCAATCGAATAATTTCTCTATCCCAAATTTTCCTTGAAAAACAGATGTGCACACAACGAGAACTCCTACCAATTCTCGGCCATCTAAATTTCGCTATGCGCATTATTCCTTTCATTTCCCACCTCCATCAATTATCCACCACAGTTCATGGTTTAGAAGAAACAATTTTTCTCTCCAAACCCAGTCGCGATGAACTTTGCTTATGGATCTCTTTCCTTAAGCAATGGAACGGCTGTTCCTTTTTCTACAGCGACTTGATTGCATCCCCTATTGACATCAACACATACACAGACGCTGCCCCTCCAATAGGTTACAGTGGCTAATATAAAGGACACTGGTTTGTCTCAACATGGCCAACCCAATTGTAATTCCATTCCAAAGACCAATGTTTTTCAGCCCTCTTCAAATTCTACCCTATCATCGCAGCAGCCATCCTGTGGGGGGACGAATGGTCTACATCTAGCATTCTCTTTCACTGCGATAACGAAGCTACAGTGCATTGCATTAACAAAGGGCGCTCCCACTCCCAATCGCTTATGCCATTTTTAAGACACCTTATCTGGATATCTGCTAAAAAACAATTTATCATGATTGCTGAACATGTACCTGGTTGCAAAAACCAAATCGCTGACTCTCTCTCTCTCTCATTTCTCTTTGCAGATATTCTGGCAACTAGCCCCGGAAGCAGACCCTCACCCAACGCCGGTCCCTCCTTATTCAGTAACGATATTTCCATAAACCACCCACTTCATAATCTTCATCAAACTTCTCTATCTCTTATCCTACAAGCAATAGCTCCCAGAACCCTCAATGCATACCTCACAGCATGGAATTCGTTCAAACAATTCCATACCATGCTAGACAACCCATTACACTCAAAATCCTTACCTCATGCATCTACACCCTCTGTAAAGGTTACATTTCCTCCCATACAGCCCGCACCTTAGATGCTATGTTCAATCTAGCATTTTTTGGGGGGTTTCTTAAATGTTCTGAATTAACAGTTACATCCAAATTTAACCCTCTACTCCACCCCACCATCTCAGATCTAGCTTTGCAAGACAGGGAAACTATCTCTTTCCTTATCAAACAAAGCAAAACAAATTAATTCCAGAGAGGACACTCTATCCTCATTTTCAATATTCCTTCACCTACACGCCCATTCCAAACCCTCTTAGCCTAGAAAATCTCAAGAGGCTAACCCACTGGCCCCGCTTTTTACTGATGACGCTAACCGTCCAGTATCTCGATTCTGGTTCAAAAACACCTTAAAGAAATCTTTCGCCTATCAGGTTTTTTCCCAGAGCCCTTTTCCAGCCACTCATTCAGGATTGGCGCAGCCACTACAACGGGCTCTCACACCATCAGATCCAGACCCTTGGTCGCTGGTCTTCTGAAGTTTTCAAATCTTATATACGTCTCAGTAAATACCACCTCAAGAAAGCCCAACAGGCTTTAACCAACCCCCAAGCACCTCCTCACACGGCTCCAACTCAAAAAGGTGTCTAACAGAGCCTCGACTCTCGCAAGAGTCATCCAAACCAAACCCCGCAGAAGCCCAATTGTCCACCCATGGCACCCTTACATGTTTGCCAAGGACTCCCTCAAGGGCCATTGCAGTTAGCATCTTCTGCAATCACCAATAGCTATTTACAGATGCAGACGTTTGTATCCACATGTTCTTTGCGCATTTACTGCGTTTGTACATATCTATTATATTTGTGCTTGTTCCCTTCTTCCAACTTTTCCAAATCTTTTATCCTTATAACCCTACTTTTCAGCCTCTCGTTCCTTTCTTCTCTACACTCCACTCCCAACTAATCTATTTTACACTCTACCTCTAATGATCTTGTTTCTCCTGTCTAGACTCTTCAGACACCCGAAGGGGCCCCCTTGAGCTCCAACTCTCGCAGGATTCGGCCATAGCGGCCACAGTCCTTTCTTCTTCACGATGTTACCTATTCTTTTTCCGCCTAGACTCTTTCTCCAAGCTCCAAACCCCGCAGGGGTCCGCTCAAGCTAAAACTTCTTCACTCTACTTCAACTACCTCTCTTCTCCTTATGACTCACCCTCTAGCTCTGACCCCCACAGGGGTCGCTCCGAGCCCCAATCTCTCGCAAGAGTTATCCAAATCCTCTTTCCCACTCACTGATATCTATCTCCTCCTATCCGCAATCTACCCTCAAGCTCTGACCTCCACAAAGGTCGCTCAGAGCTCCAACTCTCATAAGAGTTACTCTCTTCCACTCACTGCTACCTATCTCCCCCTATCTACACTCTACCCCCAAGCTCTGACCTCCACAGAGGTCGCTTCAAGCTCCAACTCTCGCAAGAGTTACTCTCTTCCACTCATTGCTCCTCCCAGCTACACTCTACCCTCAAGCTCAAACCTCCGCAGAGGTCACTCCTATCTACACCCTACCCTCAAGCTCAAACCTCCGCAGAGGTCACTCCTATCTACACCCTACCCTCAAGCTCAAACCTCCGCAGAGGTCACTCCTATCTACACCCTACCTTCAAGCTCAAACCTCCGCAGAGGTCGCTCCTAGCTACACTCTACCCTCAAGCTCAAACCTCCGCAGAGGTCACTCCTATCTACACTCTACCCTCAAGCTCAAACCTCCGCAGAGGTCACTCCTATCTACACCCTACCCTCAAGCTCAAACCTCCGCAAAGGTCACTCCTATCTACACCCTACCTTCAAGCTCAAACCTCCGCAGAGGTCGCTCCTATCTACACCCTACCCTCAAGCTCAAACCTCCGCAGAGGTCACTCCTATCTACACCCTACCTTCAAGCTCAAACCTCCGCAGAGGTCGCTCCTATCTACACCCTACCCTCAAGCTCTAACCTCCGCAGAGGTCACTCCTATCTACACCCTACCCTCAAGCTCAAACCTCCGCAGAGGTCACTCCTATATACACCCTACCTTCAAGCTCAAACCTCCGCAGAGGTCGCTCCTATCTACACCCTATCCTCAAGCTCAAACCTCCGCAGAGGTCACTCCTATCTACACCCTACCTTCAAGCTCAAACCTCCGCAGAGGTCGCTCCTATCTACACCCTACCCTCAAGCTCTAACCTCCGCAGAGGTCACTCCTATCTACACCCTACCCTCAAGCTCTAACCTCCGCAGAGGCCGCTCTAAACTCAAACTCTCACAAAGCTCCATCTTTCGTAAGAGCTACTCTCCTCCACTCTCTGCTCCATACCTTCACTCTACTCTGGCCCCCGCAGGGGTCACTTAGAGCTCCAACTCCCACAAGATTCACTCAAAGTTCTCTTTCCACTGCTTCAAACCACCTATTCTCCCCTTCTTCTTAACCCCGAAAACCATGAACCCCGCAGGGGTTCCTTCAAACTCTAACTCCAGCAAGAGTTATCAGAATCCTCTTTTCACCCTTATTAATCCTATCTAATTAATGCCCATGCATTTAACCTCTTTCCTTCTATTATATCCAGCAGCCGGATATAGCTCTAAATTTCCTGCCTTTTGGGGGGTTTTTTCTTCGAATACGCGGCTGCTGTCCCGAGCGATTAATTTCTGCATTTTGGGGAGTTCTGAGATCCACCGAGCTCAGGCTCCCTTCTTGCTCTGCCAACGGGAGGAAGCCCCGGGCTCGAGGAGCCCTTGAGCTCGGGGCTCTCTCCCGGGACAGCATGCCAAATAAGCTTTGTAAATCATCAGCTAAGTGTGAACTCTTGAAGTGAAGTTTATTCATAAACTAATTTCGAGAGGATCACGTGCTTATGATTTATCACGTCCAGTCTCGCATTTGCTAATCACTAATCTTCCAATCATATGAGCCCTAAGGCACCATAAATAGTCTAAGTTTTCAGTTCACTTTATCTTCGTTTGGAAGAAACCCCCCTCCTCCCCTATTCTCCTCCTTTACCTGTAATTGGGCGGCACGGCGGTCCAGTGGTTAGCACTGTGAACCACACAGCAAGAATACTGCCGGTCCTAGTTCGATAGGACCGGTGAGTGTTTCTGTGGGGAGTTTGTATGTCCTTCCCGTGTCCGCGTGGGTTTTCCCCGGGCTCTCCGGTTTCCTCCCACCATCCAAAGACATTCAACATACTTAACAATCAAGCTGGTCTAATTCCTTACGTTCCCTTAGCTACAGCGGCAGGGGAGTTCTGAGATCCACCGAGCTCAGGCTCCCTTCTTGCTCTGCCAACGGGAGGAAGCCCCGGGCTCGAGGAGCCCTTGAGCTCGGGGCTCTCTCCCGGGACAGCATGCCAAATAAGCTTTGTAAATAATCAGCTAAGTGTGAACTCTTGAAACAAACATCTGCATCAGATTAAACGAATGTTACGCACCTGCCTGTTAAGATCTGCTGATTCTCAAGTAAATATTTGTGCATGCAACTGTCTCAGCAAATCCAAAAGATATCAGCAAACATTTCAGTGTGCTGTGAGGACTTTTAAAATGACATTGGGGAGTCTTTAATGATTAGTTAATGGAATAATAAGCAAAATTAAATTTAAATGTAATTTACTAAAATGACACCCATAAGCGCATTTGACTTTACTTATGACTGTCAAAGATGGTCAAGGTACTTTACTTAAAGGTACATCTTAGAACTTATATATGTCCTCCTTCATATGATTGTGAAGTGCTTTGGGTGTATGGCAAAAGACAAAATGCACTATATACATGTACATTACATTACATTCGTGGATAATTTTGTCCGAGTTTTACATGAAACTTATAGCACACTGAACCCTTAAAATACTGACTTGAAATAATTGAGACTTTAAGTTTGTACATCAGCTAATCTTGTTGTAACAGCAGAATAGGCAGAATATAGATGCCAAGTCATGCAATCTTTCCAATGGTTATTTTGTCCAACAGACTTTTAGAGTTTTGGTCTTGTAATTTGGCGAGACAGTGGTTTAGTGGTTAGCACTGTCGCCTCACAGCAAGAAGGTGGCTGGTTCAAGTCCCAGCTGGGTCAGTTGGCATTTCTGTAAGGAGTTTGCATGTTCTTCCTGTGTTAGTGTGGGATTCCTCCTGGTGCTCTGCTTTCCCCCACAGTCTAAAGACATGATCTAGTTGAGCTTGGGTTGGCCAATTTAGTTTATTCAATTCATTCTGGAAACGTAGCCCCGCGGACGTTTCTGGAGACCGCGATTTACGTGGCCGGAGGTACGTAAGGCCGCATTTAGTTTTTTTTCGAGCAAACGCTGCGGGGCGGTGTGGTGCCGCTCCGCCCCTCCTCTTTGCGCTCGCCGGCCGACGGCTCGCCTCCGAGTGGAGGACTTTCCCGATGCAACCAGTTTGTCCGCTTAGCTCACAGCGTTGCGTCGGTGGAGCGGAGGCCACGGAGGAGGAGGAGGAGCCGGCCGCGGGGACGACGACCGGGATCGAGTCCGGGGAACAGCGGTTCCGGAAATCAGGTAAGACGAAAAACGGAATCCGAAAAATAAGGGCGAGAACGCGGCGGGATCCGAAAACGCGGTCAAAATCGAAGACGAGGGCTTTTGCTTTTTTTTTTTTCTGGACGGCTTTTGCAAACCGTCGCTCGGGTTTAGGGAAGGAGGAGGAGGAAGAGGAGGGGCGGCGCGCGCTCCCAAAAGGCGCACGAGACGCGAAAAAGCGCGCACAGCGGCCTCTCGCGGATCCGCGAAAACAATCGCGGTCTGCAGAAACGTCCGTTTCCACAATGAGCCCGGGTTGCAATTGGCCGCAGTGAATGAGTGTGTATGGGTGTTTCTCACTACTTGGGTTGCAGCTGTAAGGGCATCCGCTGTGTTAAACATATGCTGGATAAGTTGGTGGTTCATTCCGCTGTGGTGACCCCTGATGAATAAGGGGACTAAGCCAAAGGAAAATGAATGTCAAGTATTTTTTCAACAATTTATTTTTAAACTGTTTCCCCTCATTTGGTATTAACAGCCAGCAACGTATTTCTCATTCTAAACACAAAACTGTCACAGTTCTTGTATTCTTTTCATTCAGTCATTTTTTTTCTTTTTGATTTAGTCCCTTTATTATTCAGGGGTCACTACAGCAGAATCAACCTCCAACTTATCCAGCATATGTTTTACGCAGCAGATGCCCTTCCAGCTGCAACCCATCACTGGAAAACACCCATACACTCTCATTCACACTCATACACTACGAACAATTTAGCTTACCCAATACACAAATAACTCATGTCGAATACAGGGAGAACATGTAAACTCCACACAGAAATGTCAGCTGACCCAGCCAGGGCTTGAACCAGCGCCCTTCTTTTTTGTTTTAACTGGGCCATTAGAAAAAATCCTTAGTGATTAGCCATGTGTAAGTCGGAAATTGTTTTTACAATAGTCTTAAAAAGGGTTTAATGAGTCTTAAATTTGACTTGATGAAACCTGTAGAAACCCTGAACCAGTTTTCGGTCAAGCAATTTTACAGTTTTTAAGACCAAATCAACTTTGTTAGGCAAAAGTTAAAATGAAGTTATATTCCCAATTTTGTTTTGCTAATTAATTTTTCAAGTTTTTTTATTTCAACTGTTTTTCTTCAAGAAAAAATTGTAACAATTTATTTTTAAACAGTTTTTCCTCATTTGTTATTACAGCCAGCAACGTATTGCTCATTCTTAACACACAAGTGTTAAAGATCTTGTGTTCCAGTATGTTGTGTTCCAGTATGTGTCCAGTTGTGGATTGTCTCCACCCTTTGTCATCTTGTTTACTCATTTAGCTCATTGTTTCTCCCAATGTGTTAATGTGATGTTTATTCACAATCTGCAGAGCATCTCTTGTGTTCTGACACATGAAATAAATATAGGCTCATTCTGAAAATGTATCCCTATATACATTTCTGGAGATCATGAATTATGTAGCCAGAAGTACGTACGGCTGTATTTCGTTTTAAAACAAATGCTACGGGGTGGTATGATGTCATTTCTTTACCAGCTGACCGCTTACCTCCGTATGGACGGCTTTCTGGCTATTACCAGTTTGTCTAGTAACTCACTGTGTACTTCGGTGGACTTGAGACGCAGAGAGGCGTTGACCACAACATTGAGGTTCGAGTCTGGTGAAGATTGGTTCCAGAAATTGAGTAAGATAAAACCAGAAGCCAAAAAATAAAATAAACATGTCAAAAACAGGCTGAGAATGAAGTAAAATCTAAAAAAGTGCTTCTCTTTATCTAGATTGCTTTTTAAATTTGTTGGTTGGGTTTAGGGAAGTGGGTGGGTGGGTCAGTCAGTGCTTTTTAGAATACCATTGGTTGGGTTTAGGGTCAGTCAGTCGACAGCGGCCTCTGGTGGATTTATGAGAGAAGAGCAGATGCGAATGGCACAAGCGAGAGAAATGTATCTCCGTGGAAAAAGCGGAAAGCGGAAAAAACGTATCTCCTGTGACATATTTCACACTCTCCAGAAATGTACATAGAGATATGTTTTCAGAATGAGCCTGAGTTGCATAAAATGCTTAAATAAATTTCGGAGCTTGCGCAGAGAAGTTGCAGGATGTCATTTAAAAGGTAACGTCAATTAAAAGCATATTAATGCAGGATCATTTCTACATGTTGCACCTTTTATACACATTTATTAACATGTTATTACACAATTATGTTAATTACACAAGATGCATTTGAACTGTGGTGTTCATGATGAGCAAAATGATCTTTCAAGAAAAGAAAGTTTCTGTATCTCTCATACAAATTGACTAAAGGAATTTCTATTTGGCCACTCCTGTCTGGGATATGAAAGTGCTTCTGGCCGCCTATAGTTGGATTGGCAACAGAATTTACCACACACTCAGTTCTTACTCTCCAGTGTGTTTATGACTCCTCATATTGCATATCATTCAGATTGTTACAGGCGCAAGTCTTTACCACATTAGGGGATTGAAAGCCCAGATCCCAGGAAGTTGTTCTGTCCATTTTTGATCATTTGAGTCATTGCTAAAAGCCCAGTACCCGCAGCAAATCATGCCATTGGAATTATAGGTTTGACTTTGAATATAAAAGTATGATAAATACCGTTTTCAAACAAATTTGTCCCTTTTATAAACAAGACGTCCATAAAATAAACCGCACTCGATGCCACAATCATCTTCCAACTTCCTAAACTGATCTGACTTGAATCTTGATGTTTTTATGACATCTTCATGTTTGATTGACTTCAGAAACCTTCCTTCTTAATCTGGAAAATAGCTTGCAAGTGCAGGTATAGTATAGGACACAATCGTGCCACCGATGACAGATTGTGTAAGTGCACATGAAGCATACGCAATTAGAATAAAAGATGTTTTGTCTGTGCCTATTTTTTTATGCTTTGACAGACAAGCTAGGAGGGAATACGGAGAAAACTGTTTGCCTCAAACTAAAAATAAATGATGTGGTATAGAGCGCACCACAAGGCTGAAGACCGCTGGCTGGATACGGCTGAACGTCTCATTTGTATCATGTTCGCTATAGGACTCGTGTTGTCTAAATATATACATCATGCATGTGATATCTGTTCATTTGCTCTGATTTCCTTCTACTGCTTCTTTCTTTTTCTTAGCTCTTATCTCGCCACTGTCTTTCTGTTTTTCCACTTGAACAAAAGTGTATTTCTTCATCAACTCATCATGTTTTTTAGATTTGATAAGATCTTTCGTTTCTCCTGGCAGATCCTTCACTGTTCGCATAAAGTTCTGGCAGAGCTGGAACAGACCACAGGGCATGTTTGCGAATCATTTTAATCACGAGGTGGATGATTTATTCTGGCAATCCCTCTCCTTGTTCCATCCAGTTGAAGCTATGGTAGAAACTGTGTATCTTACAGTTACGCTCGCTTAGCCTTAATATTGCTTCTAGGAATACAGGCACATTTTGAGCAGACTGATGCACACTATGTAAATATATGTCGCCAGTTGCACCCTGACGAAACTGCTGCAGTACGTAAACGAACACTTGAAAAGAAGTACTTTGATTGTGGTTAGGGCTTTTATGTAGTTTACTCAGTTGGAGCTGGATGGTTCCTAGCAGGCCCGAGGCCTCTTCCTGCTGCGGAGAAGAAAACAACACTGTGCGTCTGTTGAAACAACACCACACTGAACGACTGAGAGGTTGAAGTGCTGGGTTCTGTTAAAACGCTGGCTTGGGTTTCAGTTAGGATCGTCATGCACCTATTTTTGCAGCCCTCGCTCACTCTGTGCTCTAGGCGAGATAAGACATGACCAAAGATCACGACTCACAACTTTTTAAACAACTTTTATGTAATATAATATTATTGAATTTGAGGGTTTAAATGCTTAGATTTGATGGCATTACACAAAACCTAAAAAAAAAACTAAAATTGTAAAATTGTAGCTGAATTTGACAGTCAGTGATCAAGTTTTTTTTATATGAAAAAAAAAATTATTTATTTATAAAAATTCTGTTTTCATTTTATTTTTGTTAGACTTTAAATATTTTGTTGCATTTCTATCATTTCGTTTTTTTTTTGTTATTAATTATAAAATTTGTTTTATAATTTATTTTAATCTTAAGTAACTTGTTAGTGCCCCATTATACAATTATTTATTCATTTTGTTCTTATATTACAATAGGTTTACATTCCTTTTATAAACAAAACACATTTCACATGTCAGAATAAACATTTTCTTATCTTTTTTCTAACAGTGTCTAAAAGGGTTCATTCAAGCATACGGTCTTTCAAAACTCCTCTAAACTCAGAGAATTTGCTCTACTCTGTTTGGTCAGATGGTCCAGTCTATTGTAATCGGTCTACTGCTTTGCTCAGAAAACAAACAACCATCGTCATACCTTAATTTCAATTCTGAATCACTTGTTTTTTCCTAGAACTACATTTTTGTGTGCACATTGATCTCTGCAGCTTTGCAGGCCCTTTATATTCCCACAGCTTTATACACACCACATTACATCTGTAAAAGTCTACACTGAAAAACATTTTAAGTCAGTATAAAAAAACTTTTGAAAACATCAGCTGCTCTGACCTAAAGATATTTGTCAACAATACAAAAAACATTTAGTTGACATAAGATAATTAGTTTTCTGGAGAGGTAAACTACTCTGCAGCAAAACTTTTTAAGTTGTGCCAATTGATTTTTGTCTGCATAACTGGAATGCCTGAAAATAAGTGAACAAAAAACATAAGACTTATTTCCCTTTTTTTTCATACTCAACATATTTTTTCATCTTTAATTGATAGGACAGTAGAGTATAAAAGGAAAGCGTGTAGAGAGAGGAAGGATCGGGACCTCAAGGCAGTAATCGAACTCGGGTCACTGTGAACACCGGAGTGCCATGTGTCGACGCACTCTTAGACCAGAGATGCCCAAACTAGGGCCCGTGGGCCAAAGTTGGCCTATGGTAACCTTTGATTAGGCGCAACCAATTAGTAAAAAGATGCACAAATGATGAAGAAGGTTGGAGCGGATCCCTCAAACAGAGATTGGCATTTCTACATAACCTTTTGTATGTTTGTTTGTTACATTCCTGAGCTACAATAACAACAAAAAATGTAATTAAATGTTTTAATTAAATGAGAATTCATAGGATTTTAAAGGGTCATGAAACCCTGAAATAAATTTTTTAGATGTTGACCGATATAAACAAGTGGCACATTGCTAAAATCACTATTAGGACACAGGTTTCACTATCGAGTGAAAATGTATTATTTTTGTGAATAAAAAAAAACATTGAACTCTATTATATTATAAATGAGATTGTTTATAGTTTTATTTTAAGAGTTACATTTCAAAATGTAGTGTATATATTTATATACACAACATCATTATTATATAATTATTGATATGATTGAATTTTATAAAAAATATATTAAATTAGGAAGTTACTATAGCAACTTTAATGTAATACAGTTTGGTATATTTAACTTCAGCCCACCCCCCTCAATCAAGTTCATAACAAAAAGCTTGGGCACCCCTGCACTAGACCATTGGCCCCGACGTGGGGCTCAACTTATGAAAACATCAGTTGCACTGACCTAAAATGTCTGAAGTTGAGTGAAAAAAAAAACTCTTGAAAATTGTTACTAAGAAATAATACATTATCAGAACAAACAAGTTTGTTTCAGTTCTGCAAACAAAAATGTTCAGTTGGCACAACTTAAAAGGTTTGTTACAAAGTAGTTCACCTAATAATCATATGTTAACCCAACTAAATGTTTTTTGTATTACTGACAAATAATTTGAGGTCAGTGCAGCTGAACTTTTCAAAAGTTGAGTGAACAAGAAAAAGCGAAAGGAAATAAGGATTGTGTTTTTGTTTGTTGAACTGACATTTTTGCAGTGTACTTTACCTATAATAACTCTCTAATAACTGGATTCATTAGGCTTAAGTAAAATGGTAACATTGGATTTTTTTAAGTTAATAACATTTAAATCTTTTTTGCTCCTTAACAAAGACAATTGGTCAGAATAACAAATGATTTCATTTGTTGTGACTGAAAATCATGGTTAATCTACAAAAAAAAAAAAAAAGATTTCTAAACTCTTTGGAAGTTAAAATATTGGTATTGGGTTGTCCAAAACATAAATATAAACATGTCTGAAAACATTATTTTTTTTGTCTAAATGACAACATTTTAAACGTACATTTGCAAGAAATGTCTAATCAGTAACTTACAGAATAAAACAAAAATATAAACTTTAAACCGTAAATCCAGAGAAACACAAAACTTTCAAGTGGCCTCTTCATTTGTCCAATATAGCTTTATTTATATATACCACCACATCAGTACAAAACAAAAATATTATGAGTAATTAACAATTAACAAAATGAACAATTAACTAAATGAACTAAACAAATGAAAGGCAGCAGAATATGTAGGAGTGGTGAAGAATTAATATCCAAAGCGGTTTGCAGATAAACAGATTCCTGGTTGTGATTGTGAGTCAGTGTGTGCGTGTGTGTGCTGAGTCACCACATCTGTGTCACCTCTCCTTCCATACTCTTCTCCACCCAGTCACAGACCACTGCCTCTTCACTCTTCAAACACACACACAGAATTCAGGAGATCGTTTAGGATCGTTCAACAGGTTTTCACTCGTCGTTAATTTGCATGTTTGTTTGTAAAAGTGAGAGGATGATTCATATGTGTGTGTGTGTGTGTGTGTGTGTGTGTAAACTGCATCATAAAAGTTGATGTCAGTATTTCATGATACTCTTGATCCATATCACACACTAGAGACATAGAAATTGATTTTAATTTGTGTTCATTTTCATATCAAGCATCAGTGACCTAAAAGTATGAGTGGCTTCCATTGTTCTCAAATTAAACAATGACACAACCGAAACCCTGATAATTGGCCCCAAATCTCTTTCATCACATTCAGACCATTGCTTGAATATCTGGGAGGTTCTGGTGTAGCCTGGATGTGTGTGTTTTGACTCATTGATAATTCAGCCCGTAGCATCTCATGAAGGATTCTCATCTGTACTTCCTAACCCTTATTTGTCCTTTACTTTACTTCACAGCTGTCAGAATTGTTATATGATCTTACACCATATTGATTACTGTAACTTCCTGCCAACTCTTACACTCCACTCATTAAAATGTTTAAGAGGTTTATTTTTCTTAAATTGCAGATCATAATGCCGCAATTGTCTACCATGTCAAAACTTCAAGTTGTCAAAAACCCATTTGTATGCACACTTTTGTTCAAATGTTGGACACCT
This sequence comes from Danio rerio, assembly GCF_052040795.2. NCBI lineage: Eukaryota > Metazoa > Chordata > Actinopteri > Cypriniformes > Danionidae > Danio > Danio rerio. The sequence continues at coordinate 35,496,927 of NC_141023.1, read as the reverse complement.
TCGATTATTTATCATGCTGTTTTTGTTACATATCCATTTATTTTTGTTTTTTTTCTGTCAATTTCTTTTGTTCAAAAAGCGAGATACTTATATACTTTAAACAATATGCTTAGTTATATACTTTACTTTAAAGCCATTTGATGCTTCGTTAAAATACTTTAAAGCCATTCGAAAATTCGTTTTTCCCCAGCAAATTTTCCCCAAGAAATATTCAAATGTTTGTTAGTACATTATGTGCTTAATTAGCATTTAAAGTTTTTAATTAAAAAATTTAAATTAAATTTTTTCCACCAATAGTTTTGAATGAAATAGTTCTATTTTTCAGGATCTATATTTTATGTCCCTGAGGAATCCTGAGTCTCTAATTGACTTTACTCTTCAATGTGGAAGTGCGCTTGTTTTTGTAGTTGTTTTAGAACTTATTGGAGAAAAGACTAGGAATAATAAACGGCAGAAAACGGTCAAAATACTTGCTCTACAAACAAGTATTCATATATACAGACAAAGCAGAATAATATAATAAGAAAATATCAGTTTGCAAGATCAAGCAACGAGCTGTTTTTAACGTCTAAAAATGAATGGTTGAGAGCGAAGTGAAAGAGACCGGAAGTCTCAAGCCAAAAATATTAAAAAGGCTGGGCTCGATTTTAATTATTAGCCCCCCTGTTTTTTTCCCCCCTATTTCTGTTTAACAGAGAGAAGATTTTTTAGCACATTTCTAAACATAGTAGTTTTATTAACTCATTTCTAATAACTGATTTCTTTTATCTTTGCCATGATGACAGTAAATAATATTTTACTAGATAATTTTCAAGTCACTTTTATACAGCTTAAAGTGACATTTAAAGGCTTAACTAGGTTAATTAGGTTAACTAGGCAGGTTAGGGTAATTAGGCAAGTTATTGTATAATGATGGTTTGTTCTGTAGACTATCGAAAAAAAAATTGCCTAAAATGTTTAATAAAAAAATTAAAGGCTGATTTTATTCTAGCCCAAATAAAACAAATAAGAGTTTCTCCAGAAGAAAAAATATGATCAAACATACTGTAAAAATTTCCTTGCTCTGTTAAACACATATTTTAATATATGAAATATAAATAAAAGGAAATATTTAAAAAAGAAAAAATAAACATTCAAAGAGCGCAAATAATTCTGACTTCAACTATATATATATATATATATATATATATATATATATATATATATATATATATATATATATATATATATATATATATATATATATATGTGTGTGTGTGTGTGTGTGTGTGTGTGTTTAAACATCTATGTAAAAACATAAACATTTTACTTGACAATTCTTAATTTCTCTAAATAGACTAGTATTCATTCAAAGTATTCATGTTTTTTTTTTTTTATTTAAAGGTCCAAATTTCCTTTTTTTTTCCTTTTTTTAAATTATGACCATTATGCAAAAAAACAAACAAACAATCTATTAAAAACAGAAATTCTCAATTGGTTTCTTCATTTTTTTTGATAATTGTGTATAATTTGAGATTTATATACAGTGCTTAGCGAGTACACCCCATTTTGAAAATGAATATTTTGCTCCATTTCTCAGTGAATATAGTCAATGTATTTTGGTGCATTTAAACAAAACAGATTTATTAAACAGAAATATTTATTAAAATAATAGTTTAGTCACCAAACACATTTAGAAATTGAAAGATAATACAATTAAATGTTAAAAAAATTACGACCTACAAAATTCAACTAAATTTTCTTTTCTTTTTTGTTTGTTTGTTTCCCTTGATTTTTCCTCTGTTAAATTTGTATTTAATATTTTTCTATAACATAAACTTGGGTGTACTAGTTTTTGGACCGTTATCATGAGTTATTTAGTTAGATAAGCTCCAGATTTGGCTTCAGGACTAATATAATGTCTATGCACAAATATAATATTGTACAGCTTCTTATTAAAAATTTAAGTTTAAAAGATTTGTGAGGGGTGTACTCATATATGCGCTGTATATATATCTATATAATGGTATTTCTTTTAGATTTTTTTATTCAAAGTCAATTCTAATTTCAATAATTTGAAAAGAAAGAAATCTGTTTTTTAAATGCAGCAACGATAAATTAAAGTAATACAAACAAAAAGTAAAGACTTATTTTTTTGTCATTCTTGCTGCATGTTAATTTCTTCTCTTCAAAGAACGCACTAAGCCCAGTATGTAAAGTCCCTTTAAAGAGCATGCCTTTGCTGTTACGCTTATTTTTGCACAGGGACGTCCTGGCCCAAATCATCTCCTGCTCTCAGAAGAGGGAAATGCAGCGTTTCCAGCCTGCTGCGATAATAGCGAAGTGCAAATGAGACGTGTGGGACAGCAGGCGATCTCAAAGAACAGCTCGAGATTCCACAGGCTTTAACTCTCCGAGCGCATGCATCCTCTCCGAGCTGACTCACTTTTTCTCAGCCTCAGCGCAGGCTATTACCTGCCCCTCACCAAAATGTTGAGAGCGAATGCGACGACACAGGCCGTTTATTGAATTTGTCAGCGTGATTTCCATGTGACATTATAATAAGGAGGAATCTGCTGTGATCATGAAGCAGGCTCAGGTTTTGCTCCGACTGGCCAAGCTCAACTTAAGGACGCCCACAGCGTAATGCAATCATGTCCAGAAGAACTGGACGATTTACTGGAGCGTTTTTTTTTTTTTTTGTGTGAGAATGAATGTGCTCAAACCGATTTCTGAAAACAGTAGTCTGCTGACAAACTCAAGCTATAACCTCAAGCAGGGGAACTTCATTCAGTGTTCACAAGGCTCACATTGACTGGTGGACTTGACAAAAAGCAGTCAGATTGGGAGCAGGATGAAGTCATGTCTTTAAAAAGTGATGCTTTGAAAGAGAAAAGGAACACTGCTTTGCATTAATGAAAGGAAAGGGTGTATTTACTGAACCGCTTATTAACATAAACCACATATATAGTGTGTCTTGCATTGAGTTGCACAACATCTTTTGACAATTGTTTGACTGTGTCGCAAAACCCAAGACTTTAAATATAGCTCCATTGCTGCTGGCTCTTGAAACAGGAGGCATTTCACAAGAAGGCTTTCTTATTCTCTGTTATATTAGAGCAGGCATGTGCTCCAAGCCCTGCTCAGTCATGTCCGTCCACGCAGGGACGCTGAAAATTGCAAGAGCAATAAGGATTTTTAGGGGCATTATGACTGGGTTAATAAAACACAGCTGCCCCTAAAAGTCCCTCATTTTTCTTGCTGCCTTTTGGGTCCTCTTCCTAGACTCACATTTCAATAGTTCAGTGGGCGGCTGGGTGTTGCTGAGAGCTGGACACCCTTTCCCTGTCCCCAGGGAAGTGCGGACATGGGGCTGCTGTATCGCTTCTTGCTCCTGATGGCTGAAAGCGAACGAGACCTTGTTTGTCAGCCGTCCAACAAGTGAAAAGTTTAAATTAAGAAGAGAGTGAGGGGAATTGTAGCCTCCCTCCTCCCCTCAAGCGTGCATGCCAGGGGTTTATAAATTGCCCTTATAAAAAAAGGGGTTTGCTTTGGGATTTAAGTGGGTAGCTGAGAGAGGTGAATGAGTTCAGTGCATTTCGGAGCGGGATTCTTTCCTATTCGGATTGGTATTTCTGTGTTTATACATGCACTACAAACATGCCCATTAGACAGAATGAGGGTCCTTCTTTCAATATTACAATCATAAGCAACAGAAATATTTGTGAAGTCCTGTCTTACACTGTTAGACCTTACCAGGCTTTTTTACAGTGTAATACTGGCAACACTGTTGCCAGTTACTCACTGTAAAAGTTTGGTTACAGTAAGTAACTGGCAACAGTGTTGCCAGTTATTTACTGTAACTGAACCAATACAGTGAGTATCTGGCAACAGTGTTGCCAGTTATTTACTGTAACCGAATCATTACAGTGAGTAGCTGGCAACAGTGTTGCCAGTTAATTACTGTAATAGAGCAGTAGTGGTAACTAACTGGAAACTGTGCACAGTTAATTACTGTACTGTAGTGTTACAACTCACAGCATTATACTGCATACACATTAATAGTATGTCATAGTGTTACTAAAATTAATTAGTATTCTTAACCATTATTAAAAATAAAAGGCATAAAAATTCAGACAAATGTATTTTATTGTTTTGGCAGCAAACAAATATACAACAGAAAATGTATAACAAAATTAAGAAATCAGCAGATATAAATATCGTCTTACATATTACAGGTCTGCACAGTAAGGCTGCGGTCACAAAATTACACAAAATAATTAGAGATTGAAAAAGCAAGCGACTGGTCCATAGTTAAAATTTTTGAGCTAGCATTCCAGGTCTGCAGCATTCACATGCATATAAATGGAAGTCTACAGGGAAAAAAGTGCAGTGTGACCGGGACTTTAAGCTGTAACTCTAATTGAACACACCTGATAAAACTAATTGAGGCTTGTTAGAAATCTACAGGTAATGTTGAAGCAGGGTGTGAACTAAACTCTGCTGTGCTGCAGTTCTTCAGGAACTTGAAGTTTGACCCCATGGTATATAGCATACTTTTAAAGCAAATGCCAACATTTATCACAATCACATATCAAATAAAAAAAATGCACGCACACACACACACACAAACACACACACACACACACACACACACACACACACACACACACACACAGAAAGTGCTGCAGTAAAATGTGTTTCTTTCTCCTCAATGCAGACCATGCAAAAAAAAAAAACTAAACAGCAAAAAACACAAAATAATTATTATATTTTTTAAAGTTTTAAATAATTAAGAAATAAGCACATGAAAAGAACACACACACACACACACACACACACACACACACACACACACACACACATATATATATATATATATATATATATATATATATATATATATATATATATTAACATGTTTGTCAAACACAGGCACATACTGTGTCAATTCTCAATAAAAAGTTTAAAAAAATTATAAAAAACTAAAACAAAGTTGGCAACACCGAAAATCCAAAGGATCCAATCTTTTATTGTTATAATTATTATCTACTTTAAAAATCTCATGACAACAAGCTTTTCTATTGTTTCTAATATAAATTCATAGGTGGAAACACTGCTCTGAAAAATACTTAGCAACAAACTCACAACCTGTGACCTGACAGTGGAGCTTTAGTGTGTGGATAGTTATTTGTATCATATTTTTTGTGATTCCCTGTGATGATTTCTGTGCACGTTACCTTACTGAGGTGATGGAATTTAATGGTTTTTATGTGCATAAACTGTTAGCATCTGTATATTATGGAAATATGCAATATCCAATAAATAAATATACTTAAAAGCGAGGAGAGGCTAACTAGCTAACAATGTAGCTTTCAAGTACACAATTCAAGATAACAACAATATAACTTAAAACACAGCCTTATTTTAGAAACCCTCAAAAACATTTCAACACATTTTACTTACTCATTGTAGATTCTTATTTAAAGCCTAAAACATATCAGACTCTACATCTGAATTGATGGACAGAAAATAGAGCAAATTCAGCAGTAAACAAATCAAACACCTGACTCCCTTAAAGGGCCAGCATTTTCTGAAAACTTCTTCTAATACCTTTGTGTTTAGAATAAGACAGACAGCCTGTGGGAGTGTGGTGAGGCCTAAATCATTGTCTTTTGCCTTTAAAATGCATGTCTCTATAAATAGCAACATAAAGTATCAGAGTAAATGGGACAGTAATAGTTGAACAGTAATTTGCAATTTATTGTCACAGTAATGTGTACATAAAGTAAATTACTGTAATTTGTCCTTTGCATTACACAATTTTATACAAACTCTACTTCTTTTACAGTAAAATACTGTTTCCTTTCATCACAGCAAAACACTGGCTATTTTGCAGTTATTTACTGCATAATCTAAAGGGTAACAGTGCAGTTAAGCTTTAACCCTAATTAAACACACCTGACCTAACTAAATCTAAAGGTAGTGTATTGAAGCAGGACTGGAACTAAATTCTGCTAGGCTGCGGCCCTCCAGGAGTTTGACACCCCTGGTGCATAGCATATTTTCAAAGCAATTGCCTACATTTATCACAATCATGCACATATTGTTGAATAAAAACAATAAAAATATACAAACTTCATCCATAGGAAAAAATAAATAAATAAATAAATAATCTTATCCTCATGTCATTCCAAATCTGTAGTAATAATAAAAAACACAAAAATTACATGATTTATGCATTTATTTAATATATATATATTTATATAATTAATATAAATAGCAACATAAAGCATCAGAGTAGATGGGGCAGTAATGGTTGATCAGTAATTTACCAATTATTATAACAGTAAATATCTGTTATGGGTACATAGAGTAAATTACTGTGATTTATTCTTTGCACTACAGAATTTCATACAAATCCTGCTTCTTTTACAGTAAAATACTGTTTTCTTTCATTACAGCTAAACACTGGCTATTTTACAGTTATTTACTGCATAATCTACAGTAAGGGTTAACAGTGTAGGCTCTAATTCCCACTTAGTTTTATAATTGGAGAAACAAATCACTCTAAAATAGACCATAACAATGTGCTCAGGCAAAAATGAGCCACGTGCACTTTAAGAAATGCCAAAAGTAGATCTTTGGCAACATATATGAAGATGTTTAATAGATTATAAACTACTACTTTGGATAATTTGTTTTGCTATATTACGTAGCCTATTGGAAAATAATGTATTCTTATTGGTGTTTAATAGATTACACTCTAAAAATGCTGGGCTGTCACAATCCAAAAACAGACAAGAGTTGGTATAAAATCCTTTTGAAATAAAATAATTTATAGATTTATCCCAGCGCTCGGGTTTGTCCACATCTGAACCAAAATTGGGCAGAAACAACTCAGCGTTTTTAGTGTTTAAAGCATTGATGTGCTATAAAAGCTTCCTTTGTATCCCTCAAACAGATGAATTGTATTTTTTACAATTATTTATGTGGGCAGTGTACTAATTCAGTCAGAAATAAGTGAGGATGATAACATGAGCCAGAAACTGGGACTTTGTAGGCCAGTTGAGAGTAAATTTAACTACTCACCTTGCCCGCAAAGACCCAACCTCTAACACATTAATGTCTTTAACCCCAAATATACTCAATTTAGCATTATCCTTTCAGAATTATGTATTATATTATTCTTATATCCTATATAAACTATTCAAAGCAAAGTATATCTTGCCAGTTTCTTAAATAAGACAATAATTCATATTAACATTAGTCATGAAGCTTTTAATAAATCATATAGGCTGTACCTTAAAATAAATCTAAATGTATCTATCATTCATCATGGATAAAAGAAGCACATAGTCTTTTAACTACAATAGATTAATTTACCTCATCTGAATGTCCTCTGTTGCTGTCAGCCAAGCCTGTAGTTTGATTTATGTCCACAGTCGTTATAAGAGCAGTTGTAGAAAAGTTTGTCGAGCGTACGGTCCAATTCTGGTTCCGACTGCTGTCACAGGAATGAAATAAAGATAGAAGTCTTCGCCAAAGCCAGCAAGTTTCTTCTGGAGAAGATGTGCGTGTTTCTCTTTTTTCTTTTTCTTTTGGGTGAGGCAAATGTTCTCAATATCCTTTTAACTTTACTCGTCGGCCGAGTAGTTGTGAGTGTCACCGCCGCCTTCTTAAAGGATTTACCTGGATTCCGCGCTCTCGCGTGCCATCATGCGCGACAGCAGCAGCGGCGGCGAGCGAGCGGAGATCTCGCGCGCGGCCGCGTCTCGTGCTGTTCCCAGGACCTCCCCAAAATGGAATTCTAGGTAGCACGTGCATTTATGAATGTGTCACACTCACCTACTGTCTAGCTTTTGGTTTGGCGCATAACAGCTAGAAAGTTTATCATTTCTTGGTCATCTTGATGTGTCATAAATGCAAAATATCCGCGTGGTGTCAGGAGATATTATTTATGGCAGACATGCACTAGGACAGAAAAAAGAGGGCAGTGTGTTCTTTCAGATTTTAGCATTGCCTGTTTCATAATTTTCCATATAGTCTAGCTGCGCACTGTTACATATGGCAAGCCATGTTAGCGGTAACACGCCCAGTGTTATCGTCATAATTGCATTTTGACTAACAGATAAACTTAACTATAGACATCTCCAATACAATTGTCAGTAATAATATTTAGGATATACGTGGAAAACCTTTATTAATATCTAACAGTTTTTATTATTTGTATGTTTACATTGCCCTCCATTCATTTTAAATGACAGAGCTTAATTTTCTAATAAGAATTAAAGACAAAAAACCTGTAAGTGCCATCTGAAATTTGATCTGATTTGATTTTATATATATTGATTTAATCATACACAAAACAATTATTTAAACAAAATACATTTCAACATGGTCGAAATGGAGCGGGATGAAGCACAAGCGTATTATTTTCCCCACACCATTACCACACACATAATTCGTCTATTCCTTCAACTTATTTCTTCTTTTACATGAGACATACGCGCTTTGAGACAGTTCATCCTTTTGGCATCTTTGACGTATAATATGTTTGATGTCATTCGTACATTTACGTTTTATATCTTAGGCCCAAAAACACATTGTGTTGCAAACAGCCATTAATTGAAATGTCATCATACATTTCTCACTTTGTTATTTTTCAATCACCTCTATTAATCATTATATTCCTTTAATAATATATTTTCTAATGATAAGTTTTCTTCTAAAATTATATATTTTTTCAGGCTTCTATGTCTTGATTCAGTAATTTCACTTTTATCACAAAGAATATGTTATTTTTATCGATTTTAACATGAAATAACTGAACATAAACAGAGAAAATGCTCATTGTAGAAGAACATTCTAGATGGAACTTAGAGGTTTTTGCATCTGGACTCTTCAATTGTGGTTACAATGTTCTCATTCAGGTACCACTTAGAATTATGATTAGAGGGCTCTCAAATTATTTTTATTTAACTTTTCAATTAATTTTCACAATTAATTTGTAACTTTTTCAATAATTAGATGAACTGAGAAAACTTGACTTCTTAGTATGCAAACGTTTCATTTTTAAAACTGTTTGGAAATCATTAATAAACCTATGATAACTGGTGCAAATATGCCTCAAGTCTGAGTATAACGGTGAATGAAGGCCAAAACAGCTTGCCATAGGGATATTGCATGCCAATTTATTTAGAGATATAGCGTCACCTTGTGGATAAATGCATAATAACACATGCATTGGACTACACAGATACTCAACACCAGCTTACATTCTTACATTAAACACACTCTTGCATTTTTCCAAATGAAACTTCACTAAAGGAATTTAGCTTTTTTTCAGAAACAAAAATAAAACCCTTTGAGAATCTTTGTTATTATTAAAAAGCATCAGGCATACTGGCTTCATGAGCAATACACTTTTGAATTAGTGTTTGCAGTTTTATATTGATAAGTTATCGCACAACAGGGTACTCCGTGTATTCAGTCTTGATTTTTAAACATTTTACAGTACCTAAATTCAGCTAATACTACAGATATTTAATCAAATAAAACCATAGATTTTGTGTCATTTGTTTTACTCTTCATGATTTAAACCTTTCTGATTCCTACTTCTGCTGAAACGAAAGAGTAATATATAAAAATAGAACTGAATGTCACGTGTTTGTTTCATACCAGTTACTTGCAAAATTACCATTGTTTTCCAGATCAAGGCACGGACGGGGTTCGAACCCGCGATCTTCGGTTTACGAGACCGACGCCTTACCACTTGGCCACCGCGCCTGATGGCCACCAGGGCGGAAATAACGTTATTTAGTGTCACATAAGCCCGACAAACGGCATGATTCGGTAATAATTATTAATTGTTTTGGCGATTCGTTCCCCATTTGCTCTCACGGCTGTACTTCATGCATAGAAGCAATATTATGACCCTGGTCAGATTATTTTCTCTACAAAATTGGACACATCCGGTACGTCAGACCCGCGAATTTCCGGATGTGAAAAAAAATCTTCACGAAATTTATAAGATTAGCATTGGTATTTTCTAACAGATTAAAAACTAAATTAAATCTTATGATTACATAATCTCAATCTGGCTTCTTAAATGGTAGACATATTAGTAACAATATAAGATTGGTCTTGGATCTAATTGATTATGCAGATTTTATTAAATCTAAGCTATAATTTTTTTCTTGATTTCTACAAAGCGTTTGATACAATAGAACATAAATTTATTTTCCACTGTCTCAAAAAAATTTAGCTTTGGCTCAACATTCATTAATATAATAGAGATGTTTTATAAAGAAATATCAAGTTCGGTTATTATTAACATGTTTACGACTCAAATATTTACATTAAAAAAGAGATGTCCGCCAGGGTTGTCCTATTTCCCCTTTTTTATTTATTTTAGTTACAGAATCACTCTCTATATCTCTTATTAATAACCAAAACTTAAAAGGCATAAATATTTTTGAAAGAGAAATAAAAAATTCTCAACTGGCAGACAACACCACTTTATTTTTAAAAGACAGTTCTCAAAATACCGAAGCCATAAAATCAATAAAAACATTTTCGGTTGCTTCAGGTCTTCATTTAAACTTAGATAAATGTGAAATCTTAACTCTGTATGACTGCAGCGACTTGCTATTAAATGGTATACCAGTAAAAAAAAACTGTTAAATATTTGGGTATATATATTAATAAAAATAACTTAGAGAGACAAAAACTAAATTTTTCTTCTAGAATAAAAAAACTCAGAATATCCTCAATCTATGGCTACAAAGGGATCTATCCATTTACGGTAGAATTTTTATAGCAAAAAATGAAGGTCTCTACCGCCTAGTATATCATTTATTGTCCTTAACTGTTAATGATAAAATTAAAAAAGATATAAATAAATTATTTTTTTATTTTATTTGGAAAAATAGGTCTCATAAATTAAAAAAGGCATTAATTTCACTTAACAAAGACAAAAGGGGATTAGAAGCTATTGAAATAAATAAATGCTTTCAGAGTCAGTTGGACTAAAAGATGTTTAACTAGTTTAAATTCAATATGGTTTTTTATTCCCAGTTATTGGTTTAATAAAATTGACGGCCATTTATTTTGAAATGTAATTTTGCTCTGAATAAACTCCCTATAAAATTGACAACTTTAACCAGCAAGCATTACTGGCTTGGAAAATATGCTATTCCCATAACTTTTCTCCACATAAAACATTTTTATGGAACAGCACTGATACAGTTGAGAGTAAATCCTTATTTTTTTCTAATTGGTATGACAGAGATATATTACATTTATTTTCCTTATTTGATGACTTGGGGAACTTGTTAACTTATGAACAGTTTATGAAAATTCATCAATTTCCAATACCATTCAAGAAATTTAACATTATTTTAAATGCTATCCCAAAAGAATTAATACATCTAACAAAATATCATTTTTTATATATAAACAAAAAAACCATAGAACCCTCCTTATTATTAGAAGGTATTAGTGTATATGATAAGAAATGCAACAACTAACTTATCTTTCGAATTCTCCAACAAAAACATCTAATTGCTTCAAGAGGGAAATCATATTGGTCAGCATTAATAGAGGATATTGATTGGAAAAGAACATGGCTTCTCCCATATAAATATGTAATCCCAAACAAAGCAAAGGAAATCCATTTTAAAATTCTACACAAAATTTACCCGGTCAATGCATTTATCTCAAAATTTACTGATATTGCAGATACTTGTTCCTTTTGTCAGGAAAATGAGGAAACTTTGACTCACATGTTTTTTACATGTAAAATCTCACAAAAGTTTTGGTCTGAACTATATAATTATTTGAATAAATCCCAATCAACAAAACAAATCTTTAAACTGAAAGATATTATTTGTTATTATTCTAATCCCAAGAACAAAAATGAAGAATATGTATTTTTTTTTTACATTATATGCAAAATTCTTTATCCACAAGCAAAAATTTCTTAAATCCTCTCCCTCGTTTGCCCATTTTTTAATTGAAATTGATTCCATGCTTAAAGCTATACGTCTATCTAACAACAAAAAATTCTGCAAGTTATTAGAAACTTATGAAAATATCATGCTTCCAGTATTTTAGTAGTTGATGCTTTCTGTATTTTTAATTTAATTTAATTTTGTACTTCCTCTTTCCTCATTTTGATTTTCTTTTTTATTTTCTTTCTATTACTCTTTTCTTTTTACGTATTGTTCTTATCACTTTGTAATTGTATATTCTTGTATTGCATTCTTCTACAGATTACTTCCTGATTTATATTGTAAATTTCTTCTTTTCTATATAAAAGTTTGATAAAAAAAAAATCTTCAAAATTATTTATCGTACGTAACGTTACCCAGTGAATACTCTCTTAGTAAGATATAAAACAGTTATTGATACTAATTGTTCATTTAAATTGATACAATTGATCATTTTTACTTTTCGCATAATAAAAAAATAAATACATTTTTCAAGTGACATTTGCTTTACAACAACATAACGTAATTGTTTATATTTTCCAATTAAAATGAGAGCGGCCACACTTATGCGAAATAAAGTAAAAAAAAAAAAATGTAAATTTTAGAGCTAAAAAGAAAAATTGTCATCGTACATAATACATAGGCTAGTATTATTACATATATAATATTCATTCAAAAAAGGTGACAATTTAAATAAGATAATAAAGGATCATACAATCTTTAAATATGTTTTAAAATATATAAAACCTTTTGCTACACATAAGTAAACTGGTGATAAATTTAAATGACCTAAAAAGTTTGTGTTTTTGAGACTTTTAATGTGCCATCAAACAATTAGTTCTAAGATTTATGGGGATTTTGATATTGTTACACTGAATAACGTTTAATAAACTAAAATGAGTTGACAGAGGGCATCCACTGCTTGTTGGCAGTTCATTCTGCTGTGGCAACCCCTGATGAATAAAGGGACTAAGCCGAAGGAAAATGAATGAATGAACTGAAATGAGATACAAAGCCTTTTAAATCCTTTCTTAAAGCAATAGTGTGTTTGATCAGCTGCAAATCAACAGGCTTTCCTAAAGCTGGTTTATTAAAGTTTAGTGGAAAAACCCCCAGATATTTTTGTTAATATGTGTAAGAAAGTAATATAATCAGAGGCAGAAAGTAAGTAAAAATGTTCTTAAGAAGAAACATCACAACAATAAAAAAACAAAGTAAAATATTATTAATTTTCCTTCAGCATAGTCCCTTTATTAATCCGGGGTCGCCACAGCGGAATGAACCGACAACTTATCCAGCATATGTTTTACGCAGCAGATGCACTTCCAGCTGCAACCCAACACTAGGAAACACACTCAGACAACGGACAATTTAGCTTAACCAATTCACCTGTCTTTGGACTGTGGTGGAAACCAGAGCACCCAGAGGAAACCCACACCAATACGAGGAGAACATTCAAACTACACACAGAAACGCCAACTGACCCAGCCGAGGCTCGAATCAGTGACCTTCTTGCTGTGAGGAAATTATGCTACCGTGACACCTTATCAAACAAATCAAATTGCAAAAAGGATTATTAAATACAATATAGTATCACTTTACAATGAGATCCCATATAAGTTAAAGCGTTATCTAATGCAAACAATGAGAAGTAGGTACATTTCTTACAGAAGTTGTTACAAATGTTGTAAAATAGCATTATTTTTTTGTTACTAATTACAACTTTTTATTTTAATGACTTATTAAACATCAGTTAACAATTTCACATAATTTAACATTAATGCTTATGCATAATAGGCCTATAAAGAATCTGAACATTGAAGATGTTTGTCTGAACAATTCCTCAAGAACAAGGAGCTGTGATGAACAACCTATTTTTAATCTGTCAACACCACTGCACTCTATAGACCCTTTTGAGACATGTAAACAATAACAATGGTCCTGACGTATTTCCTGTTTTACATTTTAAATTTAAATAGCTTCTGCGAGCCAAAAAGTTCCACATATTCATAAATATTGTTATGATAGCTGTTATAACATCAAGTTATGATTGAACTGTCACCAGTAGTGGAAAAAGCACTGAAATATCATGCTCATGTAAAAGTACCTTTACTTGCCTAAAAATGAAGTGCAGGTAGAGTACTGGGTATCTGTTGTAAGTATTACTCAAAGTATGAGTAAAACTAGATCTTTCTAAAGTTCTCAAGAGTAGTGAGTATTACGCTGTGAAAAGCTGATGCATTTACATGTAATTTGTGAATGTGTGTAAATGTACATTGTGAATGTGTGTACACAACGTCATAAGACGTTAATATCAAGTTAGATTTAGGATGTGATATCGGGTGACTAATATTCAATGTCTAGCCCGTGTCTAAGGACAATTGGTTGATTTCAGATTGTGTTGGAAAGTGACCAAAGTCTGAAGTTAAGCCAACATCTTAAACCAACGTCAGATTAACGTCAAATACTATTATTTATTCGTCAGGTATGGCAACCAAAATCCAACATCTGATAGACGTCACAGTGGTAACATCCACACAACGTCAAGCCGTAACTCTTAGACATTGATATTTGCTTGATTTTAGGTAGGACGCTGGACATTGACATTGGCCTGATGTTGGGTTCTGACATCAACCCCACTTTCATTTTCAAACAAACTGCAACGCCCCCATCACAATAGGGTACAATGTCAATCTGACGTCATGTTGATGTCTTGTGCCTGCTGGGTGTTTGAAGCCATTTTAGTCATCGTACAGTAATCATCCGTTATCTTCTCATCAGTGACATGCATCTAAACAGTCTCTTGGTCAATGTATGTAAAGATTTTGCACATCTTCTTGGACACTTTTAATGCTTCCAAACAGTTTACTGCAATTATAAATCACCCATGTCTTGAGGACGTTCAGAAAGATGACATTTACCTCTTTACTTCTATATGCGATTTGATTGAACAGTAATCACAGGACTGATTTTTCTAATACCCATTGACAGGAATAAAAATAGTGACTGCAGGTTGAAGGAAAGTAGTGGAGTAAAAGTACCGATACTGCAGTAAAACTGTACTCAAGGTAACGTAAAAGAACATATTTTAGTAACTAACTTAAATTTTAATTTCTGAGAAAATCTACTTAAATACAGTAGTTGGAGTATTTGTGATTTGTTACTTGCTTGTTACAGATATGAAATAGTTGACAACAACCAGGAAATGTTCATGGCCTAATGAAATCACCATATTGAATTGGTACATAGTTTATAATAAACAATTATTCACTGTACATAGAAGTGCCCACCATAACAGTATCATGAATGGTAAAAATCTAACGAAGCATATTACTGAATATCTTGCAATCATCAACAACATATTTCCTACTCTGATGATCTTCTCGCCCGCTCTGCTCCGAAAAAACGAATTTCCCGCGAAAACATAATAAGCGAAACGGAAGGCAGCGGCGAGCACAGTGCACACTCTCTACCAAACTTGACTGTAATGTTCAAACTCGAGCTTTTATCAGCTGTGTGCAATGCATTCAAGAAGGAGGGCGGGTAATATTCACAGCACTTTCGACTTTAGGCTGTTTCCCTGAGGGGCTTCTGGGTTTACTTGTAACATTATATTCGTGTATACAGACCACAGCGGAAGTTTTCCTGTAGCCAAACAGCAGTGAAGCGCATACATTTAAGCATACTTTCTGCCGCGTTTGTTTTGTAGTCCGTCGCGTGGAATCCAAATTACACATGATCCGGTAAGAGTTCACTAGGCGATCGCTTTTGGGACGTTATTACCCTGTTTTTCCTAATTGTCTACGTGCATTCGTGTTGTCGCCAATTCCATCCGGTCTGCAAATCAGCCTGAACTGCTCGTGGATGTTAACTGTTACTTTGTTGAGGGGGCGAACCGGTCTCGGCTGCTCTCCCTTTGTTTGGGCTCAGGACTCGGCTGAATCCGCTGGGCTTCCGTTTCAAACGTCTCGTTCGACCCCACGAACGCTATTTTAGGATGGCTCCACAAAAGCACGGCTCGGGTGGGAATGGTTTTTATGGCAACAGCGCGAGTAAAGCCGCTAATGGAGGAGCTCACGCATCGTCCGGTGTTGTGATGACTTCAGTCAAGCGACTCAAGATGGAGCAGATCCAAGCCGACCACCAACTCTTCCTGGAGGCGTTCGAGAGTAAGTTGGTCTAATTTGAACTTTTTACCCCGTTTGCTTTGGAAACATTTAAAAATGTTGTTTTCTAGCACAAGTAAGGGTATACAGTTGTACGAATGCACTAACTCCTCGCTTGAAGGCTAAACAATAACATTACTAACCGGCAAATTGCGTTTAGTAGTATATTAAATGCTTAAATGTTACTTTTGACGAGAGTTTTAGGAGTCATGTTATGGATTTCGTCAGAATTGAGGGATATCATTTTTGGATGGTTGTGTAGGCCACATCCTTTATGAAAATTAGACACGTGCAAGAGATGACACGTGCTTTAATGCGTTTAATCATTTCAAAATGTCATTGAGAGAGGTGTTGTTACACAAAAAAGGACACAAACAACCATGAATAACCCAAAACCTTTGAAAAGCTATGCTGTAGTTTTTATTTTTTTTAGACTGGCTAAGACAAGTTGTTTTGCTAAACTGTGGCCAATGATTGATTTGCAGAAGTTGTAAGATAATAATGTTTATTTTGTTCATGTAACTTGATGTATAAATTTTGACATAAACATACTTTGCATGAATCTGCATCTGTCAACATCATTATGATTCTTCTCTTCTGTTTACAGAACCAACTCAAATATACAGATTTCTTCGCACAAGGAATCTCATAACTGTAAGTAGGCTATAATCAATGATATTATGTCATTTATATTGTTTATAGTGAAGCAATTACACTGAAATGTCAACCTTGCCATGAAAGAAAATGTTTTCACCAATATCGCAAAACCCTTGCTAGGTTTTTTGTGTTGGCTTGTATTTTACAGTACTGTAAAAATAATAAAATGTCTCTGTCAATGTTTTCAAACTATTACATTCGATTTACCAGTCACACAAATGGCAATTTTACACCTGTCACATTCATAACAGAGAGGTGTCGCATCCATAACCCAAGCTTTTTCCTTAAAAATGCAAAAAATGTCAAGTAAAATAAAATCAATCATTTTTTAACTATATAGATTCAACCCTTATCCTTTTGATTATCATTATTTCTTTGGGGTTGTACAGTTTAATTCACAGAATTTCTACAAAGTATGTTTTATACTGCAAACCTGCTAACCTTTTTGGTCACATTCATAACGCATGTTTATTTCCCTCATTGTAAATATAAAAATGTTTGCAGATTGATATTTTTCTGATCCCATAACTCTGGTTAATTTTGTGAATATAAATGGATGTTTAAATATAATGTTAACATATCCTTTCTCTGTAAATTTATGTATTGAGTTTTTACTGCAAATGTTACATCCATAATGCTGGAATTGCTCATTGACTCAAGGTGAAAAACGTGGACTTTCCTGCCACAATAACTTTTTTTTTCCCCTTTCCCATCAGCCAATTTTCCTGCACCGATCTCTTACATATATGTCCCACAGAAACTCGCGAACTAATTCAAAAAGGTAAAACAATTGCATGTTAATCTTAATCTCTTTGTTCGTCAAAAAGCCACACCTTTCATTTCCTTACACATGCCTGACAAATGTGTGACAATTTGCATGTTGACAAATGCACTGCAACTGTTTGATGTTCTTCAGTTGCTGTAAGATAAGTTGCATATCAAAGAGCTAAACAAAATAACCAAATGTTTGCTGGCGTCTGCTGTTTTAGAAAGAGCTTCAGTTTGAATGATCTGCTGTTTAAAGTGGAGAAGTCAAAAGTGGATCCAGAATCTCACAAGTAAGCTGTTTTTGATTCAGATTTATTTTGTTTGCTTACTGTCTGTTCTGTATTACTGTTCTGTATTAGTGCATACAGAAGTTTTAACTGCAGTCTTTTTGCTGTGCAGTTTGGCTTCAAACCTTCAACTCACTTTCACTGGATTCTTCCATAAAACTGGTGAGCTAAAATTAAGGTTTTGAGTGCAAATCATAATACTTCTGTTTAGGGCTAGGCCGATAAACGATATATCGAATTGCAATAAAATTTATGTCCATAAGCTCTGGACTTTTTTTTTTTTACTCTATATTGATCTAAGAGCAACTTACACAGCAGAAATGTGCAACAATGGAAATCTAAAAATGTGTTTATTAGAGATGTGCTAAATATTTGGCCAGTGAAAATTTATCATTCAAAATATGTGATGTCATTCATAATGTTATGTCATTTTATGTCATGCACTCTAATTTGTGTGGCGTCAGGCATTGTTGGGGTACTTTTTTAAACCTTGATAGCATTATCAACTGATATCCAAATATTTATCGTTATCGTTCAATATGGAAAATGATTATCGAGATTGCATTTTTGCCATATTGCCCAGCCCTTCTCCTGTTCACATGTTGACTGTGATTTGTTGTTCACTTTATCAGAGAAGCAGTTGCAGAACTCAGAGAATGAAGAAAACTCTGTGTCTGTAGAAGTGCTACTCGTCAAGCTCTGCCACAAGAAAAGAAAGGTAATACAGCATTAAAATAACTGCTACATTAACCTTGTACACTAACTCTAGCAAAATCAAGCTTCTACAATCTGAAAAAAACTCTTATCCTTCTCTTGCTGCTGTATCTGTTCTAATGAAGGTTTATTTTTAATCCGATTGCTAGTTTACCAGGTGAATTCATGGTTCTGCTTGTATTTACAAGTCAGTGTGTTTGAAGCACTAGAAAAATCAGCATAGTGCAGCATGAGTCATCAGGATATTTTGGGGAATTTTTTTTCCTGAAGAAAAAGTGTGGTTTGGGTTGTCACTTATCACTATATTTATATTGATTAATACTTAACTGATTTTCAGTATAAAATTATGTTACTGAATTTAATTTTAACTGTCGATTTTTACATTCAGTAGTGTACCATGACAAAAGTACAAATGTAAACAAGCCTTCGACAAAAAAAAAAGAAGAAGAAGAAAAATGTAAAAATAAACAAATAGAGTAAGCATTTTTTTGATCTGAACGAGGATACTGTATATCGACATGTTCATAAGGTCAGGGGTTCTCAGCCTTTTTCACTTCGGGGGCCAACCTCCTTTTCAGAACAACTTTTAAAGGCCCACCTGTCACTGCTTATCTAGAGAAAATGCTTATTTTTAACCTTTCTTTGTTAGCAAAAACATTTGTTTTACCTTCTACTAATATTCTCTAGTCTAAGAGCTCCATTTAAAAAAAAAAAAATCTTTTAATCTCTATATATTTTTTAGCATGCACAGATTTAAATGTCCCAAATTCCTGATTACTTAAGTCATTCTTTACAATTTCATTGCCTGTTCCTAAATAAGTGAACATACAGGGGAGTATTTGGACTGATTAAATATCTGCCATTCATATCTATTAAGAAATTTTAAAACATTCTAAATTTGAGATGCTGAAACAAGAGCCCGCGGTCCAAAGTTGGCTCATTGTAACCTTGAATTTGGCCTACCATCCCATCTGAGAAAGGTGTTTGAATAATAGGTGGAGTTGGGGCGAATGCAGCGACTATCATTTCTAATTAAAAATATTTTTTTTGTTTGTTGTGTTGCTGAGCTAAAAAAAAGACAAATGAAATGTTTCATTTAAATGTTAAGGTGTAAATACGTCGATTAATACAGTGCAAAAATGTAAATACTGCCACTCGACAGATGGAGGACATTGCAGAAGACATCTGCGAGCAAATCACAGCAAAATTAGGTGCAGCTTGACTAGCGTAACTAAACTTTATTATAAATAGGATCATTTTTGCTGTAACAAGTTCATTATAAAAAGGAAAAAATATACTGTAATAGTTAATTCAAAGCAATGTTTTCTAATTATTTTAAAATCTTAACAAATACATTAGTAAGTACCCATGGAAGCTATATTTACCTTCAGCCCACTAGCCTCAATCTAGTTAGGTTTTTGGCCCTTCATAACCAAAAGTTTGGGCACCCCTGCTCTAAATCTATTGAAGGACATTGATCTGAAAGCGGTTTGGTTTGCAGCTGGATGTTATCATAGTTAGCTGAGAGGAACTGTGAACCGCTGTATACCACAGAAACACCACTGACCCTTGCTAGATCCTCCTGTATGGGTGTGCGTCCATTATAAAACACTCGCAGGACAATAATTTAGACAAAGAGGGCACGCCATGTTTGTGAATCAACAGACTTAACTGTGTGACTCTGTGTGATAGTGTACAAGTCACAGATGCAAGGAATGCACAAGCTGATTATGATTTATATCTCTAATCATCTTAACCTTTACATTTGCGTGACTGTTTGCTTTATACAATTAAAAAAATGCAGTTCTAGTTGGTGTGCAGCGGACGGGAGTTTTAAGCCACCTTTAAGTCTGTAATTAACAGGGATGAGGCTGTTTTTGCAACTAATCATTCACAGAACTTGAGAAAAGCTATTACTTTGATATTTTTAATCTAATATTAATAATGAAATCAAACCATTTTAGTATAAAATTTAAGTTAATTTTAAGCTATTTTGCGACCTACCTGCAGGAATGCCAAGTTCCAATAGTGGGTCACGGCCCACCGGTTGAATTCTTGCATCAGGTCATTTATACTGCTAGCTATGTAATGAATTGTCATTATTATGGGCAGAAGTAAATAAATGAATAAAATACAGTAGGCTACATCACGCATACACATTACCAAACGCTGGTACAGATTAATCTAACAGTTACATTGATTTTCAATTCCATTCCTCTCGCTCCACAGTTTTGAATAATTAGCTTTTTTTTCTCATTTAATATCCAACTGCGATAACCAGCTCGATTGACAGGACCCTGTTTGTTGCTCACTTTGCACATTAAGTTTTTTGTTCACCTTGGAATGTTGATAACTCGCTGGAAAAATGTGAAATAATATACGTCTGTAAATGAATATCATCACAATAACATATTGCACACAAATGTAGTTTGATTTAAATGTTCACATTCTCTCCAGTCCCCTTTGTAGAACGCTTGATGTCGAATTGGAGCAAACGTCTGTTACACATGTCAGTTATAAGCCTGTTTGCTCAAACACTCATTCAAAGACCGCACACCAACTTAAATGATGGCAGATTTTAAACAGTCTGCCTACAAAGGTGAGCTAGTTTACTAGAGAAAAACACCTACAGTGTCTTTGCGTCATCTAGCCATTCATCATCCATAGTAGCCACATCTATACTGATCCTCATGGTTTGTCTGACAAAAACATATCTTAAAATCAGGTTAAAATAGGGCCACAAATATAGTAACATTTTAATTATGTAAATATTGATTCTACACTAATATTTTAAAAGCCTCTGTAAAAATGTGCTAATTTTCATTCTGTTTTAGGATGTGACTTGTCCAGTGAAGCAAGTGCCTACGGGTAAAAAGCAGGTTCCCCTCAACCCAGACATCAGTCCTACCAAGCTGGGAGCTTTTCCCACTCTGGTAGTGCCCAGCCACGAGTTTGAGCCTGTTAACAGCAACACGGTGAAGTCCTACTCCCTTCTGTTTAGAGCGTCTCGTCCATGGGGAAGAGAGCACAATGGCATGACCACCAGAGATACCAGTATGAGCTTCAGCTTTTCTGACTGTCAAGCTTTGGATAATCTTCTACCTTAAAATACGATTCATGTTTTACTAAAGCCTTTTCACAAAAACAACAACCGTTTTTCTCTCAGATGTTATTGAAGAGCTATCTAACAGGAAGAAGAGATACTGCTCTCATCAGGATGATGGAGAAACTACATTTGTGGCACAAATGACTGTTTTTGATAAAAATAGGTAATCATTCTTACAGCAACCAAAAAACAATGCTTTGTTTTGCTTCTTTGCTGTCCTTGCTTGATTTAAAGGAAAAGTTCACTCAAAAATAAAAAATGTACTCCTCCTCAAGTGATTTCAAACCTTTGAGTTTCTTCTGTTTGACCTCTTAACTGACTTCTGTTGTACACAAAATATGCTTTTTTTAGGGAAGCTGAAAACCTGACTTCCTTAGTCGGAAAACTACAGCATTTTAGCTTTCTTCAAAATATATTCATTTGTGTTTAACAAGAAAGAGGTTCAAACATTGAAACCATTGAGACAGCATTTTCATCTCTTTAAGACCTTTTTTTTTTGTTGTTTTTTTTGCGTTTCAGACGCCTCCAGCTTTTGGATGGTGAATATGAAGTCTCCATGCAGGAGATAGAGGAGAGCCCTGTAGGCAAGAAAAGGGCGACTTGGGAAACAATATTAGATGAGAAGGTGAGGTGCAGGCAGTGTGATTCAGTAATACACGTGTGAGTATTTGAGAGATTTTAGTATGTCATGAAGGCATCTTTGATCTTTTGTGTTTCAGTGGGTTCCTCCCTTCGAGACCTTTTCTCAGGGACCAACACTGCAGTTCACTTTGCGATGGACTAATGACACAGCGGACAAAGCGACAGCACCAGTTGCTAAACCGCTGGCCACACGCAATTCTGAGTCCAGCACAGTAGACAGCAGTAAAACTAGTAATGTAAAGCCACCACAGGCTGTAGGTAAGATCATTTAAAATCATTCAGGTATGAAACATTTGAGGATATTTATGTGCAATACTTGACTGAAAAGAATTTCTGATTATTTGTTGCAGCAGTTAATGATTCTTTAGGCACTGATCTACCAGTTAGAAGAGAACAAACTCACATTGAACCTTGTCAGAAACTACGTGTTTGTTATCAGGTGAGTAATAAGCATCTATAAATTTACCAACAAAGTTTTAATCGAGACTGTACACAGAGTTACATCACGTATATGTCACCCAGGTCTTTAAATTGACCAACAAAAGGTTGTGGAGTTTCTTGTTTGTTTTTCTGCAGCGGTCCATAACTCCTGATCTGTTGTTGGTCTTAAATGGGGCATCTATTGTGTGTTCACGGTCTCCTGTGTCTGTTTTTTTTTGCGTATTAGTTCCTGTATAACAATAACACACGGCAGCAGACAGAGGCCAGAGAAGACCTGCACTGTCCCTGGTGCACGCTGAACTGCCGTAAGCTCTACAGCCTCCTTAAGCACCTCAAGCTCTCGCACAGCCGCTTCATCTTCAACTATGTGGTGAGAGAAATGTCGGCAGATCAGTCCTAATCATTGCAGCGACAGTGTTTACACCTCGTTTAGAAATCATTCTATGAACTGTTTGTATTTGGTCTGGATTGAATGACATGTCTGATATTTGTCGTCTTACCCAGCCTCATTCTAAAGGAGCCAGGATAGATGTGTCAATCAATGAATGCTATGACGGGTCTTATGTGGGCAACCCTCAGGACATCCTCTGCCAGCCTGGCTTTGCCTTTAGCCGTAATGGTCCAGTAAAGAGGACTCCAGTTACACAGATCCTTGTCTGCAGGTCTGTATGGTTTGAAAATGGAAAGACTGAAAGTATCTAGAAATTAAGAGAATAAAACATGCAACTGCTGCATGGTTTTCATTGTTAGGTGTTGCATGATATTTTCTGTTGCGTTTATGGCTTGCATATTTATTTTTATTTCATCAGAAAAGGTGATTCACAGAATATAATCATCTCCACATTACTTGGTTGTTTTATTTGTATGCAACTCAGAGTTATTAATGTTAGTTATTATTAGAAAATTAATGCTGCATCAGTGGCGAAAGTGCTGCTTTGT
The DNA here is from genome assembly GCF_052040795.2 of Danio rerio. NCBI lineage: Eukaryota > Metazoa > Chordata > Actinopteri > Cypriniformes > Danionidae > Danio > Danio rerio. Next base: position 35,473,235 of record NC_141023.1, on the reverse strand, counting down.
ATTATATAATGATTATGATTACAATATAATAATTCGGAACAATGATGCATTATGAATATAACAGGATGAGCTGCATTCTACCAAAAATATATATCTATAAATACTGCTATAAATCTGTCATTAGCCATGTTTTGGTCATGCGCATGAAAAATCGGTTGATGGAAATGTAAAGATGCTCATGCATTTTTAAAATTTGCATAAAAATGTATGCGCATAACTGAGTAGGATAAACTTTTTTTTTATAAGAAAAGATGTGCATAAACTATAATGAAAACTCTTACTGAACAAATTCCGGTATGCACATTAAAAAGGTCATGTTATTTTGCTATTAGAGATCATGTGATGAAAAAAAATGTGTGTGAATGGACTAACCAGCAGGCTGAGCACACTGTAAAACATTTGAAATGTTGTTTTGGTTGTTTGGCTAAAACACCTTAACCATTTCAGTATTGGTGTTATTATATTATTAATTACCTCCAGAACTATCAAGAGTGTGTGTTGCGTGTCTCATGCCTTCAAACCCGCCATGCGTTCATTGCATGTCGGTATACTGTCTTTTGAAGCGCAAGTCATTTATTAAATAAGGAAAAGATTCACGCAACTTTCCCTACCGCAGCAAATTCTGCTTTTACTTTTGAAATATGGCGCCAGTTAATCAGGATGTGGCGATTTGTTTTCCTAAACTCGTTGGATGGAAACGCTGCTTTGATTCGCATGTCTTTTATGCGATTTTTCCAGTTTTGCACATTAAGTAAATTTGCATTTTTGGATGGAAACATGCACACACTGTATGGCAGATAATAAATGATCTTGTACATCATAAATACTATTTTAAGCTATAACTTTGCAAACAAATTACTTTGTGACTTTTATTGCATCCTGTAAAAAGGAACACAAGTTTTTTTAAATGCGTATATATCTTTTAATTATTTTATTCCTGCTCAGGCTGAAGTTTGAGCAACTGTTGCTCTAGTCTGATCTTTCATAAATAATTGTAATACAGTTGTTCTCTCTCATAATTTTGTGTTCTAACCCTAACATTTATAAATGTTAATTTTGTTTACCCCAAATGTTATTTTTTTTTTTTTTAATCGAGTGTGATAAAATCGAGTATTGTGGTTTCCGCAGGCCTAAGCGCTCAAAGCCCAGCCTTTCTGAGTTCCTGGAGCCGGAGGATGGAGAGCAGGAGCAGCAGCGAACGTACATCAGTGGCCACAACCGCCTGTACTTCCACAGTGACAGCTGCACGCCACTTCGACCACAGGAAATGGAAGTGGACAGTGAGGACGAGAGAGACCCGGATTGGCTCAGGGAGAAGACTGCTATGGTGAGGAAGCAGTCTTAAGATTCTTACCGCTTCAGTGTTGTTAGTAGGGCAAATGGTGTGTTGTGACTCTGTGTGCGTGTGAGAGACTTGGGCCCAATCCCAATTCTACCACTTAGCAGTGTCATGTATAACATTAATGTTGTTTTCGTGGATTTACATAGATTAATATGGCCACATTGTAAATGCACGGTACAGTTAGGATTTTATTGTCACATTATATTGTTATGACATAATATTGTTGACTTCAGTGATTTCTTGAAGATAAATACCAAAAAATTACTACTGGAATAACCACAGCAGTCACCATTGTCTGATCATCTGACATGTGCAGATGTTGTAGTGCTGTCCCATTTCTTAGCAGTATATTTTAAAGGTCATCCCCTAAACACTCTGTTTCAAGGGCCAAGGGAGAGGGTTAGGGGTACAAAAATAGGATTGGCATTGGGTCTTGGCGTTACTGGAAACATATTACTTCTGAAGACTTCTATAATGTCCGCTTGAGAATACAGCATGTGAAAATTAAAATACTATTCCCCCTTTCTGTGGATAGCTGTCAGTTTGAGCTACAATTGTCAATTAAAGTGCAAGAACATGCAAAAATATCTCAGCCTTTATGCAAACACTCAGTTGACTTCCTACATGTCATCACGTCACACTTACCTTTCCGAGATGATGTGCATCAGTATACTTTCTCTGTGCACTTGGTCTTAAAGTAACAGCAGTCTAATATACCTCCTGATACTTTTCACTTTTTCTTTGGATTTATTAGATTCATTTGTTCTATTACTTGTAACTTTCAATACCCATAGTTCACTTGTCACTCTTGTTTTGACTCCCAGAATCAATGTGAATTAGATGTAAACAAATGCACAACAAAAAGTGCCCTATATAATATACAAATTATGTTTCATTTCATATTTAGGATGCGCTACAAATAAGTGTTGTCATGAGAAAGAAAGCTTCAGGTTATCATATTGAAGATTTCATTCACATGACAACACTTATTTGTAGCGCATCCTAAATTTAGGATATATTTAAAAAAATATATTTTTTATATACTTAAATATTTTTTTTCTTTACTGCCCATCAGCAAATTGAGGAGTTCACAGATGTTAATGAAGGAGAGAAAGAGATCATGAAACTGTGGAACCTGCTCGTGATGAAACATGGGTATGTATTTTTATTTATTGCCCACTGTTTTTTTTATCACAAGAGATGTTACAGCCATTTGTGGCCTTTTTTCATCAATAATTGTACTTATGTTTTAATTTTATTGTTAATTGTCATCTCAGAAGCCGGGATTACACCCTCACAAATCTCTAATTTAAATTAATATTTTCTAAAGGAAGCTTTACTATAATGTATTAGTCTATATACATTAGATTAGTCAGTACTGAAGCCAAATCTGGAGCTTATCTAAAAAATAACTTATTATAACAGTACAAAACCAGTACACCCAAATTTATGTTATAGAAAAATATTAAATACAAAATTTAAAAAATTCAAGAGCAACAAAAAATGTAGAAAATTTTGTTGAACTTTTGTAGTTTGATATTTTTTTCCTATAGGTTGCATGATTTTAGATGTATTATCTTTCTATTTCAAAATATTTTTGGTGACTAAAATATTAATTTAATAAATATATCTGTTTAATAAATCAGTTTTGTTCAAACACGCTAACGTACACTGCCTATATTCACTGAGAAATGAAGAAAATATTCATCTTCAAAATGGGGTGTACTCAATTATTCCGAGCACTAATCACAAATGTAAATTAGGTGCACTTCTATCAAGTTGATAGTGACTGACTTTAGTATTAGCAACGTAATGGAAACTGCTGATTAGTCATGTGGGTGGAATGTTCTCTGCGTCTGTTTTAGGCATGGGACAATAACCGTTTTCAAGGTTTACTGTGGTTTGGAAAAGTCAATGTTTTACCGGCAAAATACAGCTATTTTATTTAGGTTTTTAGGGCAACAGTATCTCCATAAGAAAAGGACTCTCCACATCAAAAGCTACCGCTTCAAAATGTTTGAAATGTTTCTTATTATAAAATGTATTGTGTTCAATGGGAAAAAGTTGTTGTTTTTACGTAGACATTTAAAAAGAATATATTTTAGAGCAACAATTAAAATACCGTGAAACAGTGATATTTTTATTCAAGGTTGTCATACTGTCAGAATCTTACACCAGTGTCCTGACTTAATACCTTTTTTATTTATGGGGGCCTTTTAGAGCACTCAAGGGACACCTTACAGTATGTCACAGGCACATTATAAAAACAAGACAGAAAAGTAATAAACATAATATTAATCCAAAAAGTCATTAAAAGCAATCGTGAACAGAAAGGTTCTAACCTGGGATTTAAAATTGGCGATAACACCACAGTTATAGAATTCTCTAACGTTAGATATTCGTCAGGTGGACTCTGTGTAGCTCAAAGCCCTGCCACCAAATGACTTCATCTTAAAATTTGGAACTGATAACAGTTCAGCCGCAGAAGATCTCAGTGAGTGCCGATGAGTGTACCAGTGAAGAAGACCAGAGAGGTAATCGGGTACCAGGTTGTGAAGAGCTTTATAAGTTAATAAAAAAAATTTATATTGTACACTATAAAGAACAGGAAGCCAATGCAAGTGCAAGTGAAAGAGAATTGGAGTTATGTGGTCAGAAGCACGCGAGCGGGTGACTACCCTAGCTGCTGAGTTCTGGATTAACTGTAATCTGTGAAGTTGGTTAAGAGGGATACCAGATAGGAGGGAATTGCAATAATCAATCCTTGATGTAACCAGAGCCATGTACAAGCACTTCAGTACTTTGTTGGGATAGTGAAGGGCGAAGTCTATCAATGTTACGCAAAAAAAAAAAAAAGGCAGATCGTGAAATATTACTAATATGTGAATTAAACGAAAGCATACTTTTGATCCTACCCATCAGATTATGCTAGGCATGGGACAATAACCGTTTTCAAGGTATCTCGCGGTTTGGAAAAGTCAAGGTTTTAAACTGGCAAAGTTTTCTACAATACAGTTTCTAAGCCATGTGTACAATTTTATTTTATTTTTTAACTTTTATTTATTTATTTAATCATTTTTAGAACAGCAGTTTCTTCAGCAGAAAAGATATCTAAAGATGCCATTTTAAATTGTAAAAAAAATCTGTTTAATTAAATGAAGACCGCAGAAGTCAATAATTCATTTAGCCTGACATGTTTACTCTTCCAAATTATTTTACATGTTTCTTAAAATAAAATACACTGTGTTCAAAAGGGGGAAAAGTCCCTCTTTTTTACCCAGACATTTTAAAAGAATATATTTTAGAGCAGTGACCATAATACCGTGAATCCGTGATGTTTTTATCAAAGGTTATCATACCGTCTGAATCTTATGTCGGCCCATGTCTACTACCAACACTATATTTGAATGGTTCTGAGGTTGGGGTTAGGGATTAGGTTGGTTATGGCGATATTACAGCTTCATATCACATTACTCCACAATAAAATTTACACTGGTGGCTAAATCTGATGGGTAGCATATTGCATTGTCAAAATGTGCCATACTTATTTTTTAAATGGGAGGTAGGACAATTTGACAAGGTAAAACAAATCAACAGAACACCAGCCCTTGCCTAGTCCGTTTGTTTCCATCTCCAATTATTCAGATTAACTTTCTTCATGCATAAAAACCTTTGCAAATGAAGGGATTTTTATTAGAATTTTTAGCATTTATCATAACTTTCTTTCTTATTGCATAACAAGGAAGATATTTTGAAGAATGTTTGAAATTGACTTCTATACTAGGTAGAAAAAAATACTATGGTAGTCAATGGCTACTAGTTTCTGACGTTCTTCAAAATATCTTTTCTGTTAAAAACAAAGAAAAATCTCTCAAATGGTTTGGAACAAGCGGGCGGTGAGTAAATGAAGATGCAATTAATTTAGGAAGAACTGGATTTTAAATCTAAATGCTTTAAAAGGGAAGTAAAATAGATGTCTTTGTAACTGCACATTATTTAAATCTGCTGGTAGATTATTTTACATTACTTCTGAATTTAGTTTTAAATGTGATGTTTCTACAACTTCAGTATTCACGCAACAATGCAGCTTTGACCCAGCATGACCTATCATCAGGCGGGATATGTTTTTCGTAAAATAAAAAATACATTGCCTGTATCAGCTTGCACGTTACATGAGCTTATCTTCTTTCAGAGGTTGATCACGTTTCTGCCAGTAATGAGCTTTTTTCATTCCATGCAGATTCATAGCTGACAACCAAATGAATCAGGCCTGTATGTCGTTTGTGGAGCAGCACGGTACCATCATGGTGGAGAAGAATCTGTGCCGAAACGCCCTGCTCCATCTCATCAATATGCATGACTTCGGCTTGATAACCACAGCAACCATCGACAAGGCCATGACTCACCTGAGAGATCTCACACAGCAATCCATAGCGCAAGACTGACAGTGGTGAATCAGCAAACCTGAATACTGAAGACCCTGAGTCACTGAAACGCTCTGTCAGACGCCTCCTGGATATGAACACGCTCTGCACACTCACAGGGTTCAGGATGTTGTGTTGGCAGCAGTTGTGTGGTTATACACGGTCATGAAGTCATCAGAAGACAACTGTTTCGATGTCAATTTACTTGAAGATGCCGTTCGTCTTTATGGTGGACAGTACAAGCAGGTCTGATTTGTATTTTCTTTCTCCCCATCCACACAAAACCCTGCAACTCTTGCAGATTTTTAGCACTTGTTTTAGGTGCCCATTTTTAAAAGAACTAAGAAGATTGTTTTTTAATATATTTTGAATACCGATGGACTCAAATGGCTCCTACACACTTGCTTTTATTGTGTATTTTTCACAGGGACTGACTAACTCGTATGGAAAACTTGAACATTTCAGTTTTGGCTGTGTATAGGGTTGTTTTTCTTTGTATGTGTGTGGGTAGTTTGTCAATGTTGAACTACAGTTTTTTTCCTGAACTCCTAGACTTAAAATAGTTTGCTCTGATATGGTGCTTGAAGTAAAAATACTTCAAATGAAATGTTTTTTTTTATTATTGGATTATCAGATTGAAGTCGTCTACATCTACACTGCTGTGCTTATGAAGTTTTTCAGAGCCTTAATTCCACTGATTTTGTAACACAGAGACGTACAGGGTACTTAAACCTTGCAGAATTGTTTACACTTGCCTTACCCATGGAAACATGGACTTTAAGCAGGGTTTGAACTTTGGTGTAAACCATTGTGATGCGGTTGAATTTACTTGTTTAAAAAATTTCAATGACGATTTCCTGCACACAACACGTTGTCGAGTTAAATGTTTTAGTTTAATCACAGTGCTCTACTGGTTTTCATGGTGCCCAGGTGTTTCTAAGGGAAAGCTGTTGTATAATGTGTGTATATAAAAGACTGATGGTGATCTGCATTCCGGAAGGAAGATTATTTTAGACCAAAGTGAATTTGTTCCTCAAAGTTCGCATACTTGTTTTTGTTGTTTGCATCGGTTTTAAAACAAAGGGATCTGCTTTATTTTGTGCACTGGTTTTAAAATGCTTCTACTCATCATTGGAGATCAATAACTTAACTGGCCGAAGCAGTTGTGTAACTGTCTTAATACAGCATTTGTTACACAAGACGTGGATTGCTGATTAAAAATGAACGTCAAAAGATATTTATATCATCAATATGATAGGAACATTATGAAACATGCTTGTGTTTCTGAATTATGCTGCAGCAAGTGCTTGAGGTTGCTCTTTATTTAAAATAAAGATATTGTCGTTTTGTTTTGCCATTGATACCTCATGTTCGGACATTTGTTTTGACCTTTTGTGGTGCTAAGAGATTCCATTGTCATGTCTGAGTCAAAGTGCATTTTTACAAAATATTTTTTTTTTTGGATGAGGAATAAATGTAAGTATATTTGAAATGACTTAACATTGTCATTCAGTGTAACATATTAAAGGGAAAATTACACTGCATACTTATTGTCATGTATATATGAAAACAAACGAGGGCATATGAAAGGGTATTTTAAAAGGGTTTTAAAAATACTTTGACAATTGGAGGATGTTTGCTAAGTGTAAAGATTTAAAATGACATTTACTTAGTATTTTTGTGGCTACATTGAAGAGTTGTTATATGTTATCAAAAGATTCTTGTCATTTACTAAAATGCCATTTTGTTTAAGTCATTGTAAAAATGTTTGATAACCATTTTTTTAACGGGGTGGTCCATTACAAATATCGTATTTTAAACTTTATTTGATGTGTATTGTAGTTGTGTGAAAATAAATGACATCTCTAAATGTAAGATACTCAAAGTTCAATGCAAAGGGAGACATTGGCTTTTATAGAGTTTGCTTGGCAAAGCCTACAGCGAACAAATTTGGGTACTACAAAAAAAAAAACATCTGGGCCAGTGAGATCACAAACACATCCGGTTATGCGCATTCACCACGGGCATACACCCGTGGCTGTGTGGCCAGAGGCACTCTAATATTATAGCATAGAACGCTAAAATGCCATCCAAATGTTGCTATTTCTACAGAGCTTGTTTATTTTGTAGGGTCCAGCCAGTTGGTTCAATGACGGTATCCAATGGTGGATGAAGGTTCACTGCATGTTCGGTCTGTCCAGTGCACAATGTTGATTTATATTAAACTTAGCTCATATCTGACTCCAATTTTAGTATGAAGTGGTTTAGAATATTAATATATTTATCCTCGTTTTATCTGACTCCAATTATAAAACATTGATAAGATTATTTTGTTTCCTTCCACATTATTTTAGATTATGATTGAATATTCTTTTGGTTTGTTATTATACCTTATTCTCATTTACTCAGATTCCTATAGCATCTTGAGTCTTGCACCGGCCGGGTATACAATCTCTTAATACAAGCTTGTCAGTCTTGGTCATTAAACAGAGGCGATTAACCACTCTCCTAAACCGGCAGAACCCTACTTACCTAGATTAGGATATTTTTTATGTGGTCCCCATAGATCTGTTATCTACTTAATCAAGACAAAGTATTTTAATAATAATCGCACAGGATTATAAGTTTGTAGATGAAGGCCTAAATATCCACGTTTAGATTAATTTCAACAATATTTTGTTGTTCTAAATAGAAAACTAATAGTTGGCCTTTTACATTCTAAGTATACTTGAATTAATGCCAATTTGTTAGTCGGATCTCCAACAACATTGTATAGCGTGCCACGCTGCTCCGTCTAACATGTTTTAGTCCGTTACTAACCTGTACAGTGGCTTGTAGTGCTATGGACAACAACATTTATCAGTGATAATAACACGAGGTTTGAATAATTCAAAACATAATTTATTAGTCAGGTAAATGTATTATGCCAAATTCAATCAGTCAATTCATAAACGATCAATACAACACATCAAATTATCAAAGACAAATCCAAGATGAAAAAGATGCATTCCTGACTTCAAAATATACATAACATGGAGCAGGCTCCATGTTACGGGCTGATCTGGTTAGGCAGAATCGCCCTGAGCCTTTCTCAAACCTTACCTTAAATAATCCAAGAATTCCCTCAAGGAAAGGGGTGTGTGCATAACAAAAGGCATTCACAATTAGTGCTGCCTGTGGAAAAGTCACACCCTTCACAGTGGTTCAAAAGAAGCCTGAAGTTATATATTTATTGTTTTGATTATGTCTATTTCTGAGAGAATGAGACCATTGTACCAATCGCACTGAGACATTTCAAATGATATCAAACATGATAGGTAAAGTCAGTTTGATTAATCTAGAACATTCAAACATTGAAATGACCATATGCACGAGTTGGGGTGGTTGAAGCCGAGCTTCAGCAGACTCAGATGCAAATGCAGCAGGAACTGGTTTTTCCCGCATTCCCACCTGCTGGGTTGTGGAATCACCAGTCTCTGTTTTCAGCTCATGTTTTGAATTGTCAAAGATATCAAAATATTTGCAATATTTCAACTCTTACAGTTTCTGCAACGTATCTGAAGAGCTGGGAGGGATGCAGTGGAGAGGGGTGTGCAACGTGTTTAAGGACCGGGCGGGAGACGCGTGATTTCCAAGGAGATTAGCATTCGTTTGATGGCATCCAGGAGTCTTTATGCATTTGCAGAAGACTTCCGGGAGACTTGGGATGTCTGCCTCCGTGTCATTTTCTGTCTGATTCAGGCACAAACTGATACGGCTAACAGCTCTTCTGACTGACAGTGTTTACACTGCAAAGCGTGTGCTTGTTAGGGGTGTGACGCTCTTCCTGACGACTAGTGCATCACAGCACATTTTGTAAGCTGACCAATCAGAGCCTCTTGAGGGAGGGTCTTTCGGAGGACTAGGCAAATATGACAGTTGTTTTCATGTTAGCTAAGTAGCTGTATATAATCAAAGTAAGATATATATAAAAAAAATAGCATGATTTTCTAGAAGCGAAGCATGAGCACACATTGCTTTGCATCTTATAAATACTACCAAAAATACACTCTGGACCACCCCTTTAAAAGTTAAACGGAACACATTAAATCATGGGGGAAACATTTCAATTGGAAGTACTCTTTATTGCTTGGATACCTAAACAACATTCATGTTTGACCCAGATTCATTGCAAAAATCAAGACGTTTTCCAAACAATTTGTGGCAAATGTTCAGTTGTATTCCCGCATCTTTACTAAGAAGGCACAAACAAAAATGAGGTAAATATACGTGAAACGGTCACAGTTTTATAAATATGGTTTCTGATGTCTTGTGGGTATGTGTTTGCTGGTTTTAAAGCAGTCTCTCAGTACCTCTTAACTTATATTCAGTGATCTCAGGAACAAGTAAAAACCGAGTATGTGGCCTCTCATTTTGTGTTGTGAAATGTGAAAATCTCCATCCAATACAATGTAAACCGTACTACAAGCAATCTAACGAAACGGAACAGGTACGTATTAAAAGGTGAACATAAATTGGCACAACACTTAAGCTTAGTGCGAATTGTCACATTTCTGTGAAAACATCTATATCTACTGATCATAGTCGAGCGGTGATTGACACTGGTTAAGGCTTTCTTCACCCTGTGATAGAAAAAAAATGAAAACACAAGTACCAGGCGATCAAGAATACAATACTAGTTAGGCACACCATTGCTTAATATTAACTTACTGTTCAAAATAAAACATCCAGCCATTTCAAACAAACTACAGACGATACATTCTCCACGTCTAACTCAAACTAAAACAAGACTGTCTGAGCTTAACAGAATCATCTTCGTCGTTTGTTGTGAAGCAGTTTGTTTAAAAAAACAACAAAAAAACAGTTTGAGTGCCTTTGATCTCCGACTGCTTCACAGTACACAGTTTCTGTGGTAAACCAAACCAGCATGCTTTGCAATGTAACACCTGCAGGTACAGACTTTATTAAACTCCTCCGACATGTAACAGTCTATCTTTTTTTGCCAATATGTACAATAATGCAAAAAAACATTCGTCCACCTGTATGTACTGAGGTCAAAGAGTAGTGGTTTTCGTCAGACGCACACCTCAGAAACCGTTAATGTTATCCTGCGCAACTGATATAAGGGAAAAAAGGGAGGGGTATTCAGAACACTGTGTAAGCACTTGGAGAGTTTGATAATATAAAAAAGATTTGAGGTCTTGAATTCCAGCAGACTGTAACCAATCAGAACACCAGCACTTTCCATCCAGGGTGTGTGAAGGAGCAGCCGAAGAAAAGGCTGTCGAGGACCTGATCCAGCAGCCAATCAAACACCACCTCTCTGTTCCCAGAGCCGATCGTCACTCTCAGCTTGAAGTTTCCCCCGTCGCTGGGGTTGTTGTTGTTTACGGGAAACAGGCTCACCATCTCCATGTCGAAGGTCACGGAGGAGCCAACAGTGATGGCTGGCAGCTGGTTGGTCATTTCTTTGCCATTTACAAACACTGCACCTGGAAGAGGGAAAGCACACGGTGATGATGCGGAACTCCTCGGGAAGCCTGTGTTTAGTGAGTGAACACTGCCCTGAGGTCAACTTTTTGCTATTTTGTTTTATCTGCAGGTGTGCAAAATGACACTGCCAGCTATAATGCCAGCAATTATATTCATTATTGTTAATTATACTATTTTACTTTCGCTTTTTTTATTGTATGTGAAAATTTGTGGGTTAGTTATTTGGGGTAATAATATGGCAGAAGTGTGGCAAATAGGTTTGTTATATATCACATTTTAGAGTTGATTTTAAAGAATTGATTTTTGAGCTGTAATGATGTCAGAGTTTAATCCATTTTAGTGTATACAGTGTATCCAATATTCTTGAAAATATGGATTTATTACTGTATATAAAATCAACAAAGACACAACTGTAAAAAGCAATGCTTGTGCATCATAGAGAATAATATTTAGACAATTTTAGTGTTCATTTGAATATTTTATCTCAAATGATGTCATAGTTTAATTGACTTTTTTCCCATTTTCCCATTCAAAGCTATTTTAAAAATATTATAAAATAAAACGATAACCTTGTTTTGAGTCTTGTGCAATAACCAGGATATTTTTTCTGAACATTTTGGTACTGGTCTTATTGTATAATTGTTTATGATTTAATTTTTTAGTTTATTTGTTTGTTTGTTTGTTTGTTTTAATTGAGAAATTCAGCCTTATGCAACATAAAGGGCACATATTTATGTCTATCTGACCTATTTTTGGCTCAAATTACAACATGAGCAAATAATTTAACTGGTTTGAAAGCCTAACTGTCTAATGAATGTCAGTGGTCAAACTAACTTTTAGCATGTTTTCTGTCAATACATAAACAAATATGTTTTTAATGATGTGCTTTACAATTATGATGAATGCACATGGAATTAAGTGCAGTTAGGGATTCTTATTTGTTAATAACGTTTGTTCTGACAACTTTTGTAAGGTCTGTATATCGTCACCTTGGAATTATAAGGATTTATCTGACATTTTTGTCAAAATTGGGTTATTGACATATTCTTATTAAATCACAATTTATTTACATTATGGGATGTTTTTTTATAAGTTGTTTACATTTTAAAACTTTTTATTTAAAAACACAAATGTTGCACACTGTTTGCTATGGAATGCAAAAACTTTGAAGCTCAATATCTCAAAATTATTCAGAACGCAGATAGAACCTTATAATTCCAAGGATATGTGAAACATTTAAAAAAAAACATTAAGAAAAGTGTCAGGGAATTATAGCATTACTAAAAACTTGATTATAATGTCACAATATTTATAGCTTTAATAACAATTTTAAAAAAGTCCACAAATGAAAAGAATTAGTAAACATTGATATTTTTAAGGGGGACAAAAACTTATGGGCCAGTGTAAAACATTGATACAATCAGCTTGCAATAGAAAAACAAGCCACGCTTGCCCACTGTTGTGTCGTTTAATATTCCATTTCTCTCGGAACTGTGGCACAATATGAAAAAAAAAAACGTTGCAGCTTCCAGTTCATGGGGACTTTAAACTGCCGTTCATAACCTATACTTGTAATATATATAAACATACATTAAAGGTGCAGTAGGTGATTCTCTTCAGAAACATTTTTTGTTGTGCTGGTTAAAAGTCTCTTCACAGTCCAATAGTAATGATTAAAGTAAATGATCTAAATGCGTTTATATAGGTTTTTATATTCTGGGTGAGGCATAAAACTAAAAAATGTTCATCCAATTAAATATTGTCGGGCCGACATCTCCCATAACTCTGATAAGTAGCTCAAACTGTCTGTCAACAAATGCAGATTTAGGCTTTTGCGCATCTCTGTTCACGGATATCTGCCATTAGCGTGTGCACGACTGCATGAGTGCTGCGCGTGCAAGACACGTGCACATGAGACAGTCAAATGCTGAATTGAAACTTTTTAAACTCCTGGATTAATATTGGAGTTGCTGGTCACACTTTACAATAGGGTTCATTAGTTAATGTTAAGTAATGCATTTACTAAGATGAACAAACAATGAACAATACATTTACTACTGTATTTATTCATGTTATTAAACGTTAGTTAATGAAAATACAGTAGTTCATTGTTAGTTCATGTTAACTCATGGTGCATTAACTAATGTTAACAAGCATGGACTTGGATGTTAATAATGCATTAGTAAATGTTCAATTATGATTAATAAATGCTGTACATGTGTTGTTCAGGATTAGTTCATGTTAGTAAATCCATTAACTAATGAACCTTATTGTAAAGTGTTACCGAGTTGCTTTTGCACGCTGAAGGAAGAACGACACCATGGCTGAAGTATTACTGTTTGACAGGTAGTGTTCTGTTTAAAAACTATTTTAGCTTCACGCAGAGCTGATTCAGATGTTGTTGTTACAAATGGGTTATATGCACAGACGTGATGTTCAGCGACTGAAATCCCCTGCTGAAAGATTGATGTGACTATTTTCAGTTTCATAAGGTCCTTTTACAGCATCGATAATGTAGATTTATATTTAGTTTAACAACAAAACATCAGTAAATAGCGCTGTTCCGCCTAGCCTGCTTTACTGAGCTGAAGTTGCTTTAATATTCACCTTGGGTCACTTCTGAATGACAGCCTGTCACACGCTCACTATATTGTTTACCATGCTACACTGAATATACGCTCTGAAATAGCATTCAAGTGTGGCTTAATGATAAGTGTAATTCCTGCACGCCGCCAGCCAACCACTAGATACACTTCTAACTGGCGAATGACTTAAAACACAGACCCTCCCCTGCCATCCAAACCTAATATGCTAACATTTTGTCAGATTACCTACAGCACCTTTAAACTAAAAAAAAACTAAAAAAAATTAGAGAAACGCTGTTCTCTTGACTTCATTTCTAATTAGCTGTAGACCAGGGGTGTCCGAACCTGGACCTGGAGGGCTTGCGTCCTGCAGATTTTAGCTTCAACTTGCCTCAACACACCTGCAAGGATGTTTCCAGAAAGCTTAGTAAGAGCTTGATTAGCTAGACCAGGTGTGGCTGATTGGGGTTGGAACTGTGGAACTATGGAACTAGAACTTTGCAGGACACCAGCCCTCCAAGACCAAGTTTGGACACCCCTAATGTAGACAGTGAAGTCACTTCCCAGAGGTAAATGTAATGCTTTGCTACATTAAAAGAATTGACATAGTTGAAATCTTAGCTATTGTTTGAGACACAAGATTTTTAATTGGTGCTATAACTACTAGTAAAGAGGAAATGGAAGGAATCACATCTAATGGTACATCAAAAAGCATTTCCTGGTAGAATTGACAGATATTTGAATGATGAGACTTTGTTTCCAATCAAGAATAAATCACAAAGCTCCTTGTGATTTCATTTTATGTTTATGGCTGTGTAAATACTTTACTTGTTTGTTGTATTGTTTTTATTTGTTGATTTACTATTTTTTTTTAAAATGTAAAGCCTAACCAGTGACAAGCCCTGCAAATTAGCTTCATGCTATATGCATATAGCATGAAAAAAAAAAAAAAAAAAAATATATATATATAAAAAAAAAAATAATAATAATAAATATATATATATATATATATATATATATATATATATATATATATATATATATATATATATATATATATATATATATATATATATATATATTGGCCGCCATGTGCGGTATATAATGTAATAGTTCATGCTTCAGCTAAAACAGCAGAGTCTAAAGGATCGATCTTGGATTTAAGAATCCAAGTCAGCACTAACAGGGCTTCAAACGACACTAGTTTTTCTGATCATATGCATATGGAACCAAAAGACATCACTGTACCAACATTTTCAGTACAAATGCCTATAACGTTACACTGCTAGTATATACTAAAAAAAGGTGGACTAAAATGATAGCAGAATGGTATTCTTCAGCTCGTACCATTAGTGGAGATGCAGACAGCCTGATCTCTCTGCAGTGAGTCTGTGTCAGTTCTGCTGTCGGCGCACACACCCAAACTGTCACGCTTATCTGTCTGTCCAGCAGCAGTGATTCTGCAAATAAACACACAGCCAAAAACAGATGCACAGTGAGTGAGACACTCCATATCCTGCTGATATGTTTCAATAAATATCTTATTTAGAATGATTCAGCATCTTACATCATTCAGAATAGTTCATTGTTATACAAGTAATACTATATTCAACTATTTGTAAAGCTATTTTCAAGCAGCCCACAGTTAGCTGTGAGAGTATAAGTAATGAACTGCTGATGTACTTGAAGGTGAGGGTCTGGCCACAGAAGTAGGTGGGGGAGTTGGAGTACAGGACTCCACCATGACCAGGCGCTGAGGAGTCACTGCGCATGGCGATGTTCTTCCTACTGCTCAATATGTAGCCATCCACGCCTGGACACCATTCTGTAAAGTACAAGTAGTAAAAAAGCACAAGTAGTCAATTTTAATATACGTATATTTCAGCTTAGGGGTTTTGAGAGAAGTTCAGTCTGCTTGAATTTGCTTAAAAATGGCCAGATGAGATGCTCCACTGGAAGGTGGGATTCAGATGGTTTCCAGCAGCTAAAACTTAATTTATTTTCTCCCTAGGAAACTGAAGTTAACAATAATTGTAAACATTTGCATTTATTCATTTAGCAGACGCTTTTGACCAAAGTGACTTACAATTGAGGAAACATTCAGCAATTTAACAAGAAGCGGTAGTACACACAGGAAGTGCTAATTATACAAATAAGCTGTTAGTGCTTAGAGAATTAGGTGCTAGAGTAAAGGCTGATTTATACTTCTGCGTGTTTGTGTTCCTCTGCAATAACACTTCCAAAACACTAGCTGGCAGTAGATTTAAATGTTCCTCTATATCGAGCTTCTCCGCGGGTGTTTTGTTTTTCTAAAAGCTACCTCAATTTACAAGTAGCTAATACTTGCTCATTCAGAGGCGGGAAGTTGCAGACATGCAACAACTTTAATCATGAGGTAAACACAAAACGAACGTTTTTCTATTTGGAGCTCCTTCACAGGATTACACACTTGTAAACGCTCGCTCAATCAGGCTTGCGGCTCTTAGCATTGTCCACTGCTACCAAGCCAACCAATTACAGAGCTTGCACTGCATGTCGTTGCAACGTGCAGTTAGATTTTTTGAGAGGTGCGCGTCAGCATCAGTCACATAGGGGGTATGCTACCCCACAAAGGCTGCACCAGACCATACTCATCCGCTTGATGCAGAAGTATAAATCAGCCTTAATGGGGAGTTTTTTTTTTCAGAAAGTGAATAGGTGGTTTGTCAAGCCCACTCACCTGTGTGAAGCACACTTTATAAATGTATGTATTTTTTTTTTGTAAGAATATGTCTGGTTCAAAAACTGGTGCAAGTGACAAGTCACAGTCTCAAAGAGATTTAAGAGTGTGTTTTCTACAGGTGGTTTGTTAAGGCCACTAACCTGTGTGAGGCACACTTAGTTTAGATTTGTTGTGTCTTTTAAAGAGAGACCAAATATGAGTTCAAAGGTTGTTAATCGATGGTATACAGGGTTCCTACTCTAAGTCAAATATCCAGTTTACTGATTTAGAAAATTACATTTTGATAAATGTGAAGAAAAATGTAAAACAACAAACAAAAATGTCTGATGTTCCATGGCTGGGACTAAAAATGTGTGTCTCTTGTCGGCGCCAATAGCCTAGTGGTTAGTGCGTCGACATATAGCACCGAGGTGCTTGCGACGACCCGAGTTTGATTCCCGGCTCAAGGTTCTTTGCTGATCCTTCCCCTATCGCTGCTCCCCACACTTGCCTGTCTGTATATTTCCACTGTCCTATTAACAGGGGTAAAAACCCCTAAAACAAATGTGTGTCTCCAGTGTCTATTATAAAACTTTTAAAATTCCAAGACGTTCCAAAAATGCCATGACCCATGGAAACCCTGGTCATCATTGTTGTCAAGCAATATATATTCAATTATATTGACATTTTTTCCCAATCCCAATTCTATTTTTGTAGCCCTACACCTTCACCTTCCGCTTGGCCCTTAAAACCGAGTGTGAAGGAGAAGGGCTTTAAAATGTACCCCTAAGAATTGGGACATCGTTACAGCACCAGCACATGTCATCAGATGTCATCGCAATCTCTTGCTTCATATGAGATCAGGCAATGGCGACTGCTGTAGTTATTCCAGTTGTGCTATATTTTTGTATCTTCTGGAAATCACTAAAGGTATATATTATGTCATCATGACGATATAATGTGGCAATAAGATCGTAACTGTACTGTGTATTTACACCATGGCCATATTCATCTATGTAAACACACCAAAAATAACATTAACATTATAGCAGACACTGTAAAAAGCCCCTAGACTTTTCTGACAGGGTATTTGAGTGTCATCGAGTGGCATAATGTTGTGGGACTACTATACAGGAGTTATAATTACGGATTATAGATTATGAAATTTAGCGGTTTTAGCGCCTTCAAGCTAAAGAGAATTGGGACAGAATTGGGAGAAGTGAGGGGTAGGGGTGTTCCAATTCTCTTTAGCTTGAGGCGCTAAAATCGCTAAATTTCGAGATAAAGGTAAGTGGAGGGGCCAAGGGGTAGAATTGGGATTGGGCCTTTGTCTCAAAAATTCAGCACCATTCATTCATTCTCCTTGGGCTTAGTCTCCACAGTGAAATGAACCACCAATGATTCCAGCATATGTTTTACACATTACATGCCCTTCTAGTTGCAACCCAGTACTAGGAAACAACTCCTAATAAACTCTCACATTTACACTCATACACTTAGTTTAGTCAATCCATCTATAGTGCATGTCTTTGGGGCACCCAAAACAAACCAACGTGAACACTGGGAGAACATGCGAACTCCACATAGAAATGCCAATTGGCCCAGCCGGGACTCGAACCAGCGACCTTCTTGCTGTGAGGTGACAGTGCTAACCCCTGAGCTGCCGTGCTGCCATAATTTCAGCATCATTTACCAAAATAGTTGCTGTTGTGCATCCTTCATGTTCGTCTGTATGGAAGCACAATTCATAAAGGCTAATATTAAATGCAATGGAGGACCGTAAAGAGGTAGTTTAGCATTTGTTGTTGAGACAAATCCCTTTACTCTTTTAATAAGCTTTTAAAACAGATTTTCTAACATAATAATTTGGCAAAAAAAGATGAACTGATCAAAATCTCTATGGTGTAAATGAACAGAAAAACATTCTCCTGCAACATTTAGCAATCTATTAAGACGCTTAATATAACATTGGCAAAGATTTGCAGTGGTAGGTTTTGTTGAGTTTGTACCGTGAGGTGCTAGTGTGGTGTAGCCGGTCTGTGGGATGCTCCATGGGCTCCATTCCGTCCGCCCCTCTCCTCTGGCACACACACGGAACAGGTGGTCAACGTGTGGGTCGAGGTGGAGCACCAGGAACTCTGTGTCCTTCCCAATATACGCATCCTCGTACTGTGAAGAGTTACTGCGGCGGAACTGCAACCGGTAATCCTGAGGGCTGAAGTCATCGTCCACCTATAGGAAATCAGCTCAGGTTTCTAACAGAGTCACATGGGGAAGAAAATGTCTGATGGACATGAATGTGGTCTTCAAACTCACCTTACACCAACGCACCAGCACACCACCTGGTCTCTCCACCAGCTCCTCAATCTGGACGGGTGGATGAGACGCTACACTGCCATGCCGAGCCACATGAGCACGAAACATATGCAGCAGAGAGTCGTCCAGCTGCGCGGACAAACACGGCACGTCCACCAGTGAAGGTACCTCCGGCAGACTGAGGACACACAAAATATCCAGTTAAGAAAGCATCCGATCAGGGTGTTGAGTGTTTGATAGGATTTATTTATGACATCAAGCTGTAGAGTAATTTTTTTATTAACTGGAGCAAATGGTTTTCAATAATTGTAATCATAATTTCAATTTTAATTTAAATTATGGTCTAACACCATTTTATTTTTGGGTTTATTATATACCAGAGGTCTCAAACTACCGGCCCGCAGGCCATTTGCTTCTAATTAAAACAACATGTGCTCCACTTTTTTCCCTTTTTATCCCTTTAAGTTTTGTATGTTTTTTTTATTGTCAATTTGTACTCTAAATCGAAAACAAAGATGTAAATATGATTGTTATATTGTCATATTTTATTACATCTCAATAAAAAGATTGTTCATATTATATAGGCTTCCCACAGTTGCATGAATAGTAGACTCAATGACAATTTAATGCACCACTAATTTTAAATCAAGCAACTTTATAAATTCACACGTCAGCATATTTAGCACCATGAAAGTCCTTACTGTACTTAACATTTGACTTTTGTTAAAAATGTCAGAGTAATTTTTAAAAATGTACAGTTTTATAGTTATGTTCAAATCTTAAAAGGTAAATCTTGTGCAATAAAACTGACGAATAATGCACATTTGAACAATATTCCAGAAACCTCATTTCAAGTACTGAATTTCACCAAATTTATTAAATAACAACAATTTCTCAGTTTTCGTACCATTTTTGACTATAAAATTGTTACTGTAAAAATAACACTATAAACTTCATTTTAAATTTAATTCAAGCATCTTCAAGAACCTATGTTTGTTTTGGGGCAGTTTCTGGGGCTTGAATCCACATAGAATCCTAGAAGCATGGGAAACCTGAATATTTGTGATAAATTGGGCTTTAGCTATATGGGGTAATAATATTGCAGAATTGAGATGAATAGGTCTGTTATATTTGCACATGTAAAAAATATAATTAATAATAATAATAATAATAATAAATTGTTTAAAAATGAGATGACTTTAATTCACTTATAGTGGATGCACATGGATTTTAGTGCAGTTGGTTTACAAGTTTACAGCATAATGGGTAAAATACATTCATTTTTTTTCGGCTTAGTTCCTTTATTAATCTAGGGTCGCCACAGCGGAATGAACCACCAACTTATCCAGCATACGTTTTACGCAGTCGGTGCCCTTCCAGCTGCAACCCAATACTGGCAAACACCCACACATTCTTGCACACACTCTCATACGCTACGGACAATTTAGCCTACCTAATTCACCTTTACCCGCATGTCTTTGGACAGTGGGGGAAACCAGTGCACCCGGAAGAAACCCATGTGAACATGGGGAGAACATGCAAACACAGAAACGCCAACTGACCCAGCCGAGGCTCAAACCAGCGACATTCTTGCTGTGAGGCAAACGTGCTACCCACTGCGCCACAGCGCAGCCCTGCGTAAAACATATGACGGATAAGTTTGCGGTTCATTCCACTGTGGCGAGCCCTGATTAATAAAGGGGCTAAGCTGAAATGAAAATGAATAAATTAGATTAGACAACGTCGGTATAACTGTTTATTATAAATGATTGATATATGTATATCATTTATTATGTATTTGTTTATTTAATGAGTACCCTCATGTTTATTTGAAAGCCATATAAAATAAAATCCCAACCTTTTTTTCTTATTCGATAAGCCCTTTCACTAAAGCCAAGTGATGAGTCACGTCACAAAGACGTTTTCATTTTATGGTGAATATATGGGTAGTTTAATATTGAAAATTTGAAAATCTGTTCTAACAAAGGGTGGATAGTATAAAACCACCAACTAGACTGGCGAGCAACATTTTAAGGCAAATGGTCAGTTGTTCCTTTCATGTGTTTTGTACAGTATATTGCCTTTTCACATTACATCCTGATCTTAGTCACAAACCAGGATGAGTCAACATCATTTTCTGTGGTATTTGTTGTAATATAATGAAGCTTAAATGGCATGATAATTAGTATAGATTGACATGATCTTTCAAAGTCTAAATGCTTTCAGATTAAAGGCATTCAAAAGTATTTAGCCTAAAAACACAGAAATAAGTGCTGTCATGTTAAATGTCATCGGTGATGATTATTACTTTAATCGACTCTGGGCTTGTTGAAACCGGATAAATTTTGGGGTTGATTGTGTCATTTTAAATGAATCATAGATAAGCCAACATGGTTTTATGCAGTCAAGCAGGGTGATTCAGCACACCTCTATTAAACTTTCAACGGAAGCGTAACAGAAAAGGATGAGTCATAAAACCAGGCCTCATACAGGCCCACTTTATTCTTAATAAAGTGCTCAAGTAATGTAATAAGGGTAATATTGTCTTAGGTTATCTTGAAAGGCTTTTTTATTATTTCAAACTACTGTATGTCTTTTCTTATCAAAAAGGCCAATTCAAATTTCTGAAATTCTGATAAAGATCAGGTCAGTAGGCCGAGATGTGAGTATATCGTAGATCCGCAAGTTGTCATACCTTAAGATTGCTCTAACCCAGTGTTTCTCAACCGTGTTAATGAAAAACCACCAGCACTGCATGTTCTGGATGTCTCTTTTGTCTGTCACACTAATTACAAGTCTTTCAGTCTCTGCTAATGAGCTGATGATCTGAATCAGGTGTGTTTGGTTAGGGAGAAATGGAATATGCGCAGAGCTGGTGGTCCACCAGAAACGTGGTTGAGAAACACTGCTCTAACCTGGTGATTTGTCAGTTTGAATTTCTCAGATTTGGCTTTTGGCTACATGTTCAAGGAAAAGATAAAGGAAAATTGTAGCACTGCTCTCTGGTATTGTCTCTCTGACTCTTGCTTCCTTGAGCTCTCTCTCTCACTCTCTCTCTCAGTGGCCATTTACACAACAACTTTTTGATTGTTTAATCATTGAATTTGTATTACCTGTTCATCTGCATGACAAAAGTCTTTTGTGACTGAAAATGCCACCATTTTCTGTTTCATATAGTAACAGGGAAAACAGGGGCATCATGTGTGTATACGTAGTATATAGACATCCGCAGTACATAAGGCAAGTGTGATCAAACATGGACAACAATAGTGGAGTACGTGCTAAGAGTTTGCAAACGCTTCTTCAGCAAAGTGTGAATTTAATTTACCAATATTATATACATGAAAAATTCTAAATACACACCAGCGCTGAGCTGTCAATGACTCATCACCACTTCCCTATAGGTACTGTTTACTAAGAAAGTGACAGTGCGCAAAATACTGGCCTAGCATTTCTAACACAGTGTTTTTTACCCATTTTAATAGATGTGTGTAACATGGATTGGGTTTTTTATGTTTTAAAGAGCACCTATTTTACTTCTTTTACAAGACTTAAAATTAGCTTTTGGTGTCTCCAGAATGTGTCTGTAAAGTTTCAGCACAAAATACCCATCAGATAATTTACTATAGCTTCCAGAATCTGCCCATTTCAGTGTCTGAATACATTGTAGCTATTTTTGTAGCCTGTGGCTTTAAATCTAAATGAGCTGCTTCTCCCTGCCCACCGTTCACATGTGTGTGTCTGCTTCTCCTGTGTTACGTCAGATAAACAGCAGTCAGTGATAGAGACAGATACGGATGAAGCTGAAACACAGCTCATTAGTCATAAATACCATTCACATGGGGGCTTCAGCGTCAACGCTTGACTAAAGGCGTGTCTGAAGTTGGGGCTGGAACCATCGTCATAAAAGCGTCAGCCAATGAAATTCAGTCAGCAATAGGGCACTGTCTACCTGGTGTATTGCATATAGCGATTTGATTGGCTGACGCTTCCGTCGGCGCTTGAATAGTTGAGCTAGTCCCAACTTCTGCAGCGAGCAACGCCTCTGAAGCGGCGCCGACGGATCCACAATGCAGTTTGGCAACGCCTGACGTCACCCATTCAAAGTGAATAGAAAGCGTTGACGCTGACGCCCCATGTGAATGGGGCGTAAGTGGCTGAAGGTGGCAATAGACTAGAAAGGTACAGTTTTACACAATCTTTATTTAGTCATTCAGCAATCCTACAACCACTGTAGAAAAACACCTTAAGAGATGTATGCCACACACAATTCATGTCTACAATTCAGACAGTGTGTGATGCTGAAGCTCTTCTCCATTCACTGGCCAAGTTGAGGTTTGTTAAGTGAATAAAAGTGTGTGTTTCCCACCTGTCCAACTGGATCTGCAGGGCTTTTTTAGTGAAGCTGCCTAGCTTGTCCTCCGTCTCATTTATACTACAGCGAATTGCAGCCTCCCCTGAAACAACAGTATTATTAAGGAGCAGTAAAAATCAGACTGCAAAATAAAAATCAAATAAACTTGGAAGAATTTCAGCAGTCTGGATGTTGATTGGTGTTAGTACACTGTTAACGATTTCCTATTGAGTCTACAATAACTTACTGGCAGTGGTTCGCCAGCAATTTAATTACAGGAAAAATACTATATTTACATTAACTGCACCATTTATCTTGCTCTATATATATTTACAGTATTTTATATCTTTATTGTAAAATATATAGTAATTTTCACAATGAAACTTTAATACAGTAAAATACCACAAAGCTGTCCTTCAGTAAAATAAAGTTCATATTACAGTTAAATACTGTGTCATTTATAAAAATCATAAAATCATGTTTTAAAATTGCAACTTCTTGTGATTAAAAGTGATTAATCGGCTAATGAGTTAATGCCAGGAAATTATCCGAATGGCAGGGCTCAATGATAAGAGCAAATGAAAAAAAAAAAAACTGGTCCATATGAGCCAGTAGGTTTACAATAATATTTGACTTGATTACAGTATACTTTTAAGTAACCAATCCGTTGTGACGTATAAAATACTGTTTCCAGGTCCAAGCCGCTACTCATTTGAATTGAGAAAATATTGGTTTATGATCTTTTTTAGTCATAGCACACATTAAAGTGAATTTTATATACAATCATTGTGTACACAACAGTCTTTGGACTTGCTGCGTCACTTGACAACAAAAATTTTAACAATATATAAAAAAAATGAATCACTGGATAACTAGGTGGATTGGATTTATACATTGCAATCGTGACTTTCTAAAATATTACATCGCTTTGTAAACGTTTATTATTACTATTTGATGAGTCTCCCCATGCAGTTTGATGGAGCACTTGGACCTGTAAGCCACTTCGTGTGACATCACACTTAAGGGGATAACAAGATACAGCTATGGGTAAAAAAAAATCTAATTTTAATATATTTTAAATTCATAAAAATAAAACAAAAAAATAAAATGGTCTTTTAGAGTTTATTTTGTCTGAAAGTTACAATTGGTCATTAAATAGTGGTTTCTCAACTATTCTGTAAATATTGATATTGTGTTGTTAAAAATTATAAAAACAGTGTTGCAACAGCAACGTTTTTTGTTAATTTGAACAATTGTCATTTTATGTTCTAATTAACACATTCATTTTAATATACACATTTTTATTTTATTTCAAATCTAGAAGAAAAGTCTTAAGTTTACAGAACAAAACAAAAATGACTTTACTCAAACACATAACATCTCACAAGTTTATTTCTTGCAATGGGCTCTATGGACAGCTAGAGTTAAAAGCCAACGATGAACTTTCTGTGAAAGCTTAATGTGACTGTTTTCAATTTCACAAGGTTATTTTTACAGCATCGATGTTGTAGTGTAATTACAATACATACAGGCTTAAGCATTCATTTAGTTGTTCAAGCGTAAAACGAGATGAAAGACTGTTGTAACCACTAGCGCCGTCAGTAGCAACAGGCTAGTGCAGAAATTCCATTGAAAATACTGGGGTAAAATAAATGGTGGGGGAAATGGGATTTAATGCAGTGCTTTTTGTCTGATCTGAGACCTACTTCATATAGTATATCTAAAAGGCAGTAAAGATCGCTGATTTAAAAAAAAAAATCAGATCTTAAACGTGACAATTTTGTAATGGAAAGACAGTTTACCAGAAACCCTTGGAATGCCTGTCTGAAAATCAAAAGTCCGTGTGCATATAGCCCATTGACCTTTTTTTTTTTAAATTAGAGAGAATTTGACCAAACTGAGAAAGAGAACAGATACAAATTGTGAGATATAAACTAAGAATTAAACAGAAAAAAAGTCAAAACTGTGAAATAAAAACCTGGCATAAGACATCTTTCAGAAACTGCCTGCTCAAATGAGGTATGCTTGTCTGGCAGTTGACTAAATCCTACTTTTAATGGCATGAAATCAGATTAGTAGTAGTGTAGTTGGAGAACTGCTCACCCTCACGGAGCAGCTCATCTGCAGTGCTGACTCCATGCTCAATAAGCTTCTGACAGTCATCTAAAGGACTGACACTGTCCAGCTCAATGTTGTCCACCTCCTGCAGCAGACCGTTCAGCCTGTCGATCAGAAGTCGACTCACTGCCGTCTGCAGCTCCTGAAAGTGTCTCTGCAGAGCCTCACGCGTCTGACTGGCACTGCCACGCACCTGGAAACAAACACAGACAAGAGTCAGGTACACAAATTTCACTAAAAACGGACAACTTTTCATGCAGCTTGGTTGTTTATATACATGTGTTGGGGGCCTCGGGCCTGATAATGCTAACACTATTAGTGAATTACATGTCTATAGGCATGCAGGAATACTTGACAAACTAAACAACAAATTATGTTCTGGAAATTGTTTGTCTGAAAAGGTGTTTTGGCGGATTTTAAAAAGAAACTAATTTTGTATTAAGAAGATACTAGTGCAGTATTCACAGGGATGGATTATATTCATTCATTCATTTTCTTTTCGGCTTAGTCCATTTATTAATCTGGGGTCACAACAGCGGAATGAACAGCCAACTTATCCAGCATATGTTTCACGCAGCGGATGCCCTTCCAGCTGCAACCTATCTCTGGGAAACATCCATACACACTCATTCACACTCATACACTACGGACAATTTAGCCTAACTAACTCACCTGTTGTCACCATCCTGCACTTTGTCTCCATTCCCCTAGAGGTCCCCGTGTTTCCCCTCTGTCTTTGTTATTCCTAGTGTGTTCTTGTTTACTTAATTTTGATCACCTGTGACTTGTTCTAGCCAGTGTATTTAACTTGTCACTTTGTCTGTGTTCCTCACTCGGTTTTTGAGTCATCTCTGGTGAACTTGCCTTGCGTTTCCCTTGATCTCCTGAGCTACGTCTAGTAAGAGTGTTTTATTTTCCTTGTTGCTGACTGCTTTATTGTCTGTTTGTTTTCTCCCCTCGTGGAGTTTTCTTTACATGTTTATTATACTGTTAGAATATTTTGTATACCTCATTCTGAGAAGAACCTAGGTCGTCTGTTTTGCTACCTCATTTTTGAGAAGAATCTAAGTTGACTTTTTTAAAAATAAATCCTTGTTTTAAATTGGCTTTAAGTGTATGAGTGTGCATGCGAGAGTGTATGGGTGTTTCCCAGTAATGGTTTGCAGCTGGAAGAGTATCCACTGTGTAAAACATATGCTGGATAAGTTGCTGGTTCATTTCACTGTGGTGACCCGTGGTGAATAAAGGGACTAAGGCAAATCCGAATGAATGAATGAATTTCAATAGTATCTGGTTAAACACTTGCATCAGTCGAGCTTGTGATGTTACTGTGAGGTGTAGGGTTAGGGGCAGGGTTAGGTGTGCACTTTAAAAGCATTGCATGTAGTCTCAGCTTGCATGTGCACCCAGTCTTAATTTCTTAAACAGGAATAAGCAATTCCCATGACAGATTTAATAATACAGAAACAAGTAATCTAACAATAATGTGTGTGTGTGTGTGTGTGTATGTGTATATATATATATTTTTTTTTCCTTATATATATATATATATATATATATATATATATATATATATATATATATATATATCATATTTTTATATCAAAAAAATGTAAATAATTGAAACCGAAACACTATATAACCCAATTATTTCAGGAAATGTAAAAGTCTGCATTTACTCGTATTTGTAGTGAGAATTGTAACAAATCAGAGACCAGGAACTGCTGTGTAAGTCACTTAAACGTACTCCAGTCTTGTTTTCTACACTGGTCTGAAAGCGGAAGTGGTGAGAGCTAAATGGCACATTTCCATTTTCTTGATGCATCTTTCAAATGAACTGCTTTACCTTCAGCAAAATGGCGCCCAGAGTGACAGGAAGCCTGGTGGTTTTGAAAGGTTTAAAAAAAAAACAGTTCCTCTTGTCTTACAAGCATGAAACTCACACTTGCAAAAGAGGGTCAGCCAGGGCTCTTGAATGTCATGCATCAATGAATATCAGATACAACTGTGACTTGGCGCTCTATCCTGCAGTTTCAGTTAGCTTAAAGCTAGTACTACATTAAATAGCATTTTTGAGAGTATTTACTGAAAAAAGGCAGTAACATATCTTAAAATACATCAAAGTGAGTAGCTACTGTATGTTTTCATCCATTGATGCAAATTTAGTATAGATGCAAAACTGGAATATCGCATAAATCATTTAAAAATAAAGCACAAATTCCATCTAACAAAAAGAGAACAAAATCATGACTTGCTGATGAACTGCAATCAAATATTAAAAAGAAAACTGAATTTGCTGCATTAGGAGAAGCCACCATGAGCCTTTTTTCTTCTATAATAAATTAATTTCATTAAGACGTGGTTCTAATGACTTTAAGTTAGGTGAAGAATCTAATCTGTTGGAGATGTCGAATAGATTAATAGGTACCGAAAAAGTAAAAGAGTAAAATGAGAGAATATGATACACTGGTGTTTTGAAATATGGAAATGAATATGGTCTTTACGTGGTTTTCATCTGTTTTTATATTATTTGTTTTTATTTTATTTACACTTGTCTCTTTTATTCCTGTTTATGTAAAGCACTTTGAATTGCCATTGTGTGTGAAATGTGCTATAGAAATAAACTTGCCTTGCCTTGATCAAACTAAGCCCTGTTTGTGAAACTAGGCCTACAGCTTAAACTCTACTGACCTTTCACAACACCAGCATTCCTCACACTGACATAAAGGTAGACATTATAGCCGAGCACGCTAGGCAAATTTAAGAATTCCTTGAGTCATACGTGTGGAACGAGGAAAAGAGATGCAACGTAGCCCTGGGCTAAAACAGAATCACGCACAACAGACCGCGTGTAAACGTGTTGAGGACTTGCTTTGTGTAACTCGACAGACTGCCGTCACTGTGTGTGGAGGTACAGATAACACCCAGCCGTCCAGGATGTGGGAAGAGAGTCTAAAATAACACAGATAAAGTGGTGCAGGATAAATGGATGAAACCCAAAAGAGCGACGTTATTAATCAACGTTAGTGGAAAATTCCAGGCTTGGCTTTGTTTGTGGCTGATGCAGGAAATGCTTTTGTTCAGAGACGTGCATTATTCCTCATGTGTTAAAGTCTTATCGGGATGCATCTCAACATTTTTAGCCAGGACAGAATCCTCTGCCTAAATATTGTCATTCGTGACAATGCACTTTGAGGTGTGTTTGGCGGGGGAGGAAGGGTATAGGGCCTCTGTTGCTGTTTTGGGATGATGGAGCTCTCCATCACAGGATGTTTAGACTCAGCAACTTTTTACAAAAATGTAGTTTTGTGCTTAACATGATTAAATATTTAACATCAGATGCACACTGACACACATGGATACTACTGTATACACAAGTCTTAGGGTAGAAAATTCTTTGTTTAGTGTGAAATATACAATTATATTTAAAGCTCATTCTGAGTTCGCATATTGGCCAAATTTAAATAAAAGAATGTGAATCAGCAATTGTGCAAAATTGTAGTTCTTTGCTGTTCTTATATTGATGTAGTTCTTATATTGATATTGTTAAAAAATATATTTTAAAATGCATATAACTGGATTTTTTATAATTTGGAAAACAATAACATTTCATAGTCTCTAAACTCAGTGTATTGTTGTTTCTTTCTAGCAATTTTCAAGTGAAATTGTTTCTAGGCAATTATTTATTTATTTGTATTTCCAGGGTGTCCGCAGTGGCTTAAAGTCTTAAAATGTCTTAGATTTCAAAAACTACATTTTAGGCCTTAAAATGTCATAAATTCAATAAAATATTGTGTTGTTAGGGTGTTATTGTTGTTATTATTATTATTATTATCAATAACAATATTGCTAAAAATAGTATTTAAAAAAAGCCACATCATTAAAGAACAACATAAGGGCCTATTAAATATATTTTCCATGTAAAAATATTAATAATAATAATAATTGAAGAATTATTATTATAAAAATATTAAGGTCATTGCACACAGAAATCTGAAATTTTCGTCCATAATTTTTACACGTTAAAAAAACAAATTTGACTTGAAGTTGTGTCCGTTGTATTTAGACACTACCTGCACAACTTTCCTTTGTCATAAAACATTTCAAAAAATGTATTTAGATTTTTTTTCTTTTTTTCACAATTTTTAATTTTTTTACACATCCAAAAAAGCATTATGAGAGGCGTTTTGGTCTGTTGCTCCGATATGTCAATGCGGCTACCTTTTATAATGTCTATAGTACTGCCAGTCTCTATCCAGGACTTTTATTTACGTAATATGAATTATCACAAGCAATTCATCAAAACTCCACGAATTTCCTGAAATAAACTTTGCAATTTGTGATAATCAAGAGAACTCTGTAGCATATGTAGCATATTCCTCTTTATTTTTCTACATTAAAGAATAGAGGAGAACGAAGTATTGCAGCTTGAATCGACTCCAATATCTTTTGTGTTTTTTTCTGAATGGATGAATTAATACACATCTACCTTGGTGTGCAAGGTTTTTCGGATATCAAAACGAAAAAAATGCATACAAATATTTCAGTGTAAACATCTTTACTCTTAGCGTTGTAAGACAAATCTAATTTCAATTACTTGTATTTAATATAATATAATATAATATAATATAATATAATATAATATAATATAATACAATGTAATACATATTAATATAATATAATATGATATAATATAATATAATATAATACAATGTAATACATATTAATATAATATAATATGATATAATATAATATAATATGATATAATATAATATAATATAATATAATATAATATAATATAATATAATAATGAGATGAAACAAAAGTGTGAAAATCTATGATACACAGATACGCAAATGTTTATAGTTATGATGATTACATTGACATTTAATCTTTTTTTTTTATCAGTGAAAGAGTAAGAAAGGCTGCATTATAGCTTGAGCTGCAAGGTTTCTCAGAAAAATAATACAGACATACAAGTTCATGCATAGCTCTATAATTTTGAGTTTGTGTGAGATCCAGTGATTTTTGTTTTCATATTTAATAATTTTTCAATATAGTACTATGAAGTAAAATCTCAAATTCAACATTGTGCATCAAACGCAGCATTTGATTACGTGTTTCCTATAACCTTATATTAGTCTTCAGCTGTCTGCAGTCTGGCTCATGGATGACCGGCTGTGGGAAACAGAGGCCACTTTTAGGTTTTTAAGGAAGCCACAGTGTCTAAGACCAAGTGTAACAAATTAAAGGGGAAGTAGATTCGAAACAGCTCATGTTAAAGATGTAACATAAAGTACATTGACTGACTAGGAAGCTTCTTTTTTTTATACACCATGAGTTTTGAGCCTGAATGAAGATCTGCTCATGTAAGACAAATGTTGTGCCACCGCTGTGAATAGTGGAGCGTGTGATACAGTGATATCAGATGGGATGCACATACTAGATGGCACTCAAACAGCTGCACATTCTAGAAAATGCTTGGAATTTTTTTTGTGTGCGTCTGCAAATATGTAAATTCAGATTAGAGTTTGGATATTGGACAAATTCAAAGACATTAAAAACATAGTTCACCCAAAACTGAACATTCTGTCATTTATTTACTCATTTCTTCTGTTGAACACAAAAGAAAATATTCTGAGGAATGTTGAAATTGGCATGTTTTTTTTTTTCAACCTTTTACAAGGAAACTTAACTTTTTTACATTTTGTCAGGTTAGTGGCTAATTCGTACACTCAAAAAAAAAAAAAGATCAATGCTGCTTGTTCAAACTACCTGTTTAAAATGAGCTGAAACAATACAATTTATTTGTTTTATGTTCAGTCCACTTAAATTCATAAACCATTAAGTTAACTTAAGCGTTTTGTGTTGAGATTTTGTGTTTGTAAACCCAACCGTCAATGGGGAATAAGCAAATCTTACTAAATTGTACGAATGAGATCGTATGAATTCATACAAAATAACCACAGTGCTTCACACACATAGACTTTGCTTGGGCAGGTCACCCAGATATATTAATGGTAGCCCAAGTATATTTAGTGACACTTTTTTTTACTATTATTATAATCTTTTTGCACTTTTTTTGTGTCCTCCCAATATAAACAAACATCCACGAGGGATTAGGTAGTGGAATTGTCTATTCTTTAACCATTTCATACTGCTCGTTCTGTGTGCGCGAGAACTGTCAACAGTCTTAAATGCTCTGCAGACACACAGAGACCCGCACCTTTTTGTGTCCGGCCAGGGTTTCTAAGGGCGTACTCACACTATGTACAGTTCCCTTGAACTGGGCCAAAGCACACTTGTCCCCCCTCTTATCACCCCTGATGGCCTGCAATCATATTACATCCAGGCCTGGGCATGATCACATCATCGTTGATGTGCTGTTCAGTAAGAAGCGCTCTCGCTCAGCACAGCGGAGATTTCTTTAGTTATATGGTTTTAGTCATTTGGGATGCAGTGACACGCAGTCAAACTTTGTCGTAGAGTGAGGGGTTTGCGTCTTTAATATTCTATGACCGTTTGCATTAATTGAACAGTAAGAATGATTAATAAATCCACATGAAACAATCCCGTAAAAGTCACCTCCTGCTTTCAGTTTCGGGCTCAGGTGCGTTTTGCACTCACACTAAATGTGTATCGCACCAAAGCCCAAGTGGACCGCGCTCTGGCACACCTCTGACACACCTGCAAACGGGCCAGGGCCGGCCAAGTGAACTGTGCCTGAGCCCGATTCAGAGCATTCACACTTCTCCAACGATCTGGGAAACGGGCCTGAGCATGGTTCGGATAGCACAGTGTCAGTAGGCCCTAAACCTACTAAATTGTCCAGGATTTGGTTTTGCTTTTGTTTGTTAAGCTGTCGTTATTTTATTCGCACAGCCGCAGGAGAGATATTAAACAATTAATTCTTTAATCTAAATGACTCAAAATTACTTTGTTAAATACTCTGAGAGGATGAAACTGCATCTATGTTGGCTGCAGAATATTTGTACACCATTAGAAATGGGTAATCAACTGATCTGTCGTATTTTAATAATCTACATGTTTTATTCTTGTAATTATTATAATTTTTAGTAATATTGTCTGTTTTTATTCCTTCTGTCATTCATTTCTGATTTGCTGTTTATTTTATTAATTTGATAATGTCAATATACACATTTTATACATCTAAAATGCTTTAATAGCGTTTATAAGTGAAACAGCATAAAAGAGAAATAGTGGATTCTTTTCGATTTACTTCAAGTCTTTTTTTTACATTAAGCCATTGAAAATAAAAACAGATAATAAAAATAGTGTTTGAAACCAAAATGATGTTTGTTTGTCGCATATAGTATATATATATATAACTATTTATGTGCTGTGGGTAAAAGGTGTGTTGTAATCCGGCCATCACCGCAAGTATATTTCAAACCTATGAGAAGCACTGAACCACTAAATCAAAAAGGTATGAATTGCTGTAAGATTGTGTTGGGTTTTTTCTACCATGGTAGTTAATAGCTACCAGATTTACCAGAGTTAGAATGAAGAAGGTTTAGAAAGGGAACTTCAACATTTTCATTTTGGGTGAACTATCCCTTTAAATGTGAGGAAGCAATTTCAGCTACAAACCAATGCCCAATATAATGCTGTTCTTTAATTATAGAAAAGCTAAATTGGATCACAGAAGAAAGCAAAACTAAAACATCTCATTTTAAAAGAATATATTTGTATAAAACTATTTGGTTAAATAAAACCCATATATTAAATTTAATATATTTTACAATTCAGTTTCTATGAATTTAGCGTGTTGCCGTCTCTTTGTAATTAGCTGCCAAATTAACTAGCATTTACAAACATTTTCTACATCTTTACATTTGGGCATATGGAGATAAAAAAATAAACAAAAAAAGTAACTCTTACTGTAATTTACTAATTACATCCTGTGAATAATGGAGCATGTGATACGGTCATATCAGATGGGATGCACATATGGGATTTCACTCAGACAGCTGCACTTGCTGTGAGGTTAAATCACAGCCCAATGGACCGTGTTGTGCTTGCCATTCCTCAAAATTTGCATTAAAGCTTTCTCTTGTGGTGGATACATGAGGTTGAACATTCTCGGAATTTACTGTCCTGTATGAAGAGCAGGAAATTACAGCTTTGTTTATGCTCGGAATGAGGCATTCTGGGAGGTGGGGGGAAAAGAGGAAGTTGGGTAAGATGCCAGAAGCAAAAGTCTGAAGATAACAGCGAGCAGCAGGCCGGCTTTACCTCCTACAGCCACCCTGAGAGACGCGCAGCATGAATCAGCCCTTCTGTGCTGCTGACCAACAGGCTTCCTGGCGCAGAGGGTCTAAGACAGCGGGAGTATCACTTACCCTCGGCTCTCTCAAAAACACCCACATATGGTACATTCTTTGGTAACCGTGTAGGGAACCATTACCTTTTGTGAGGCGGAATGGCTTCTGGCATTTTTAACAGGGTGTTTGATGAGGTAATTGTGTTATTTTAGGCAATAGTGCACGCTGGGAAAAATCAATAGCAATTTCATTATTGTCTCTTTAGTTTTGGCATGATTGTAGCTCTGCATCCCAAGCAGACATGGTGATATACAAAGCAAATGTGTAAATCTGTTTTCATCCCAACAGATAACAAATGTTTTTTTTAATAAAGCTTTAAAAATGCCTATGTGAAACTACTATGAAGCTAACATATTTGAATATATAAAGCCAATTCATCAAGTATTAATAAGTACCAAAATTTATTGATAAAATACAATAAAAAAAGAACTTAGAATAACACTAAGGGCCTTGTCATACACCAGATGCAATAAGGTGCAAGACATGTTTGGTGTGATTTGTTGCTATTTTCAGACCAGCGCAACCCTAATTTTTACGTTTTGCACCACATTGTTTAAACAGTAAATCCATTTGCACCACTTTGTGGGCTCAAGGGTGTTTCAGTCTAAAAAGGTGGTGTGTTAAGGCACATTGTTGGCGCGTTGCTATTTTTAAGAACTGAAATAGACTGTGCCACTGAGCAACTGAAAGCAGGTCTAAAGTCCAGCGCAGAGCATGTTAGTAATGCACCCATGCAGGTCCAAACACTTACTCATTGTGTAATACACACAGGATGTATATAATATATACAAATATCTTTGCCTATGAAAAAAAATTATAAATGTTACAAAAATAAAATTTTTAAAAATATAAATAAAAACCACTGCCCACATGTCTTCATGTTTTTTTTTTCGGTTTATTTACCACAATTTGCACTTGTATAATGTTATTACTATTAGCAATATTATTTATTATATGCATATTTTAGCATATTTATACATATTTTATGCATATTATGTTTAGATTTGTCCACCTGTCGGGTTTTGGAGACGTATGCATCTTATATGGAGCATAAGAATAGGACGTGTTTAGACATAACTCAACTGTTTTTTGAGCACACTTCCTTTTTAGTGCATTTATTTGTTTGCTGGTAATTAGAACAATAGAAAAATAGTTTTGAAACAAATCTTTGCACTTAAAAAAAGAAAATAGGCTAATGGATATCATCAGTGGAGTGCGTACAACACCCATTCCTTATCCACGAAAGTAAAACGAGTAAAGAGCAAAAGTAAACTAAGGTAAAGTAAAGATCTTGAATGGAGGACGCTCATTCTTTATCCTTGCGCTGCAGATGGTTTTCTAGCTAGTGAACCGTACCATAACTCATTAAAAGAATAAGCACAACACTGGACAATGCACCAGGGCGCAAAGTGTATTTTTCTGTCCTTAAAATAGCAAAAGTGGATTTGGACACGCCCTTAATGCTTTTGTGAAATTCGCTTTAGACTTTTGCTAAATGGTTAAAATACAGCCTTAAATCATTTAGATGGTATGAACCAAGTTGAATAAATGCATTTCAGAATAATTACAGCTACATTTCCAATATTGATGCCAATTAAATTTCAAACTCCTTTCTTGAATTTCTTGAAGTGCCCCATTGTGTAGCCCCACCCACTGTGGCATTCCATTGGCTCATAATAGAAAAAAAACACACAATAAATATATTTTAGATTCACTGGGATTGTAGGTATGTTCAACTATGCAGACCAATCACACTTCATTTAAAGCAGAGCATTCTGGTTGGAAATGTTCTCTTTGGCGAATGCTACCAA
The DNA here is from genome assembly GCF_052040795.2 of Danio rerio. Lineage (NCBI taxonomy): Eukaryota > Metazoa > Chordata > Actinopteri > Cypriniformes > Danionidae > Danio > Danio rerio. The sequence continues at coordinate 35,437,746 of NC_141023.1, read as the reverse complement.
AGTGCGATTCAATAGCAGTTGGCTCATTCTGCACACATTCTCCAGAGCAGCTGCACAAGCTCTGCTGATGACACAGCTGTTTCACAATAGATCTGCACTGATGACGTGTGCTTTGTGTTTATTCTGTCCCTTTCGGCTCTGCTGATGCTCACAAATCTCAGAAATTTTTGTAAATACAGGTGCTGTTTTAAAAGGGCTATTTTTTGTTGTCTGACAAATTATGTACTGCATGCAACAAAACAAAATGTTCCTTGTCTTCCTAGGTTATCCATGAAAGTCTGCTGACTGACTTTTATTATTATGTGAAGAATTTAGATTATTTTTTGCTGGGAAGTTCAAAAGGATAAAACTCTTTTCCACACTGACACAAAAAAATATGCTTTTAATGTATAATGCTGAATGGGCTATTCTGTACTGTAACGTGAGTGCATCATGCAAAGCAAATGGTTCAATTTTCAAACTATAGTCTTACATAGCCGGATCTAGTCTCAGATACACTGTAGACTTTCAATGACCTCAGATGATGCCGGTGAATTTCAGACCTTGTGTGAACATATCCATATTGCTATGATTGATTTGCTGCTATTTTCTTACAGTTTTCCTTTTATTTGTGTGTTTACAATATTACCGAGAAAAAGAAGTGTAGCACAAATTTACATATTCATTAAAACGTTGCTCTCGGTAGTGTGGACGAGATCTGAATGTTTGATATCAATATGGCACCGCCAAAGTATTCCCAACTTCTTTTAATTTATAATCAAAGAATGTAAAAACACTTGATTGGTACATTGAAAAACACTTATTTATTAAAGTGTGAGTGAAATAAAAATTACTGAGACTTATATTTCAGTATGCTGATGTACTTTCAACTGAAATAAAATATTGAGTACGGGCAGGGCTTTCCTGTTTGCACATCGTTCCCTCGTAGCAAACTAACCGTAAGAGGGTAAGAGTGATTAAGAATACTGACATCAACAGCATTTAACAATTGACTGACATCAACAGAAATGGACTGCCACACTATACGTGGAAACAAATGGTCAGATTTTGATTAAAGTTTACCAAAACAAACATTTTTCCTGTGGATTAACTTGCACAGAATGATGTGCGTTATCAAAATAAACGTTAAATTTAGATATTATACAGACTTCAAGTCCATTTTATAATTCTGTGTCCATTTCACGTCAGGGTAGGTCCAGTGCAACCACCACACAGATGAGTAGCCTTCACAATACCCTGACAGGCACCTCTCAAAAAACATGTAACTACATGTCCCGGCTTGGTAGGCTGTAGTATTTAACAAGTGTCAAGTGCAACAGAGGAACTCAAGATGGATACTTTTGTTTGGTGTTTATTTTATGAACAAATTTGTTAAACATTCACCACTTCCCATTTCTTTTTTTTTCCCTGAATAAGTGCGAGTTCAATTCAGAAGGGCTCATCCCTATGGCCTAATCCCTTCGGAGGTCCCTCTAAAGGGATAAGAGCATAGGGATGAGCCCTTCTGAATTAAACACAGTGTCTGACACCAAACATCTTCTCTGCTTAAAGGATCATAGCCTACTAATTTTTGTGTGTGTGTGTGTGAAGAAAAAAATTAATGGAACATTTGTTGCTTAACTGGTTTGTTTTTGTTTACTCACATTTACCAAATTTAAAAAAATGATATGATATGTGTATGAATGTTTGATTCATGATGTGATTTGTTAAACATGATTTATGGTGTATATTTTGAGAGAACTCAACTTGAGTGTACGTGAACAGTGGTTTAATAATAAACCTTCGTGTGATTTCTGACTCTTTATTGACTAAAAAGACATAGTACATATAAAGTGATCAAAATCAATCCAATACAAGTTTTATCCTTCAAAATCTTTTATTTCAAAGGACCCTTCATAATTGACAGTTTTGAGCACTTTACATTGAAATAATACTTCAATTTGGCGGCCATGTTTGTATGCACTTCGAAGTGCCATTTGGAATGCATCCACAATGCCATCTCAGACATTTGCGGCAAAATACCAAAACACAGGCAAACAAACTCGACACAGTGGAACATGGAAACCCTACTGCCTACTAGCATGTGCACGTATGAGCCATGGGTTGGGCCAGATGAAATCTGCTGACATTTTTTGCTATTTCTGCGCATAATTTTGGTAAAAATCTGCGGATTTATGCGTAATGATTTTGGGAGTATCATAACTAAAACCTTAATACATTAAATAAAAAGTAATACCTTTTTAGTTTGTATTTAATGTTTACAATGCAAGGGCGAAGCAGTGCCACAGTAGGTAGTGCTGTCGCCTCACAGCAAGAAGGTCGCTGGTTCAAGCCTCGGCTTAATTGGCATTTCTGCGTGGAGTTTGCATGTTCTCCCTGCCTTCGCGTGGGTTTCCTCCGGGTGCTCCGGTTTCTCCCATAGTCCAAAGACATGTGGTACAGTTGAATTGGAAATGCTAAATTGTCCGTGGTGTATGTGTGTGTGGATGTTTCCCAGAGATGGGTTGCGGCTGAAAGGGCATCCGCTGTGTAAAAACTTGCTGGATAAGTTGGCGGTTCATTCCGCTGTGGCGAGCACGGATTAATAAAGGGACTAAGCCAACAAGAAAATGAATGAATGAATGAATGAATGTTTACAATGCAAATCCAATAAGATCCACTTATTTGGTAAACAAAGCAAGTCTCTTAAATAATATATCTACTAAAAGACAGAAAATATTACCTTACAAACTACATTGCAAATAAATCATATAAATATTTTCATATTAGTCAATATTATCACTGAAATTAATTTAAAAACTGAATAAATATGAATTTACACACATTTACAGAAGTAAATAAACAGAATTAATGATGGGCTAAAAAATCTACATGCGCAGATTCCGTGTGGGCCAAGCCATGGGGTACGATGATCACTCAATGCAGAAGTACAAATCAGGCTCTATACAGTACATGTGCACGAGTGCAAGCACGAGCAATAAGTTGTTGCCTACAGTTCACTTAACAGCCACCACTTTCACTAATAACAAGGGTTTCTGACTTCTATGCAAGTCCCTGAAAGGCATATAGAGTACTGAATAAAAAGTGTTATTGTAGCTACATGAGAATATCTGAAACTCTGCGTATTTGACAAGTACTGCATCTGATCAACATCATCTGTGACAAAAGTATGCAAACATTACATGAGCAGACCGACTTCACATCTCCATTTTCAACTTTTACACAAATGCAATCAACAAATCTCACCAAAACACTCCCACAATTTGAACACCAACTGCTTTTGCTGACACTGATTTATTCTTTCAGTGGCAGTGCAGAGACTCGTACCTGTTTGCGTGCCTGACTGAGTCCATGCAGTCTCTGCTGTAGTTCACTTCTGTAGTTTTGGGCCGCCTCAATGCTCTCCTTTGCCTCCTGCAGCAACGCCTCTGCCTCTATTGACATCCTTGTTGACCTCTGCAAAAGCACCACAAATACCAAGGTAAAGTGCAAGAAAACATTTCTACTGATAGCGATAACTTTTTTGTTTGACTGGATGTTTCACTATGGATAACCTTAGACAAAAAAAAAGCCAAGACACACCCATTTCGGAAAATGTCACAGTAACAAAGCTAAAATAATAAAAAACAGGAGTATAAAATTCCACATAAGCCCCCTTCCCCCCAAAATGGGCCTGTTTCTCATGGTCAGCACTCATAAAAATTTAACAGCAACATTATGAAAAATCAGGCCATCGTTTCCACTTCATGTGGAGGCAAGGGAAGCGTGTTTTGAATCATAATAACGTTCGCAGCCTTATCTGTTAAAGTTCTGCGCAAACGGATGATCCAGTGTAGTCTAGTTATGACTAAAAGCCTGAGACACTATAACCTTGACAAACCACATCCATGTCAAATGTTATATCAGTTAAAAATCACCAGAGTCATGAAAATGAATCACTGGCCTGAAGGCTACATGCATCCAAAAAACACCTCATGAGAAGTGTGTGCTGTAAACTCATGCTGCTAAATAGAGGCAGTGACTCAAACAGCAGCACAACAGTGTGAGCCACAGTTTTTGATATAGGACGACATTAATCTGTGTGACACTCAGCACATTGCTCTGTCGGTTCGTGCTGTACTTTAGGATTAAGTAGAAAAACGTACACTTCTCAACCCAAAAATGATTCAGAGATGAAAGTACAAAACTAGTGCCAAATGCACATTTACTAAAAAACACTAACGAACTAACTAACTAACTAACTAACTAACTAACTAACTAACTAACTAAGTATATACATGCAAATTTTGAAAAGGAGGAGAAAACGTTCCCAATAAATTCTTTTTGACACGGAAAAAGAAATTCTGAAAAATGTTGGTCACCAAGTATTTTTTACATGGACACCAATAGACCAATTTTAATATGATTAAGACAATACTCTGATTAAGAGTCCACTATGTAAACAGCAATTTGTAGATTATCTTAATTTGAATTTAGTCATGATTAAAATAAACAGAAATCGAATTAAGAGATGTGGAGTATGCCGATTTTAGTCGCATTCTATTAAAACAACACTTCTAGCATTTCATACTCGCATCCACTGTCTCGATTGTCACTATGTTTATGCACGAAATGTTCCTGAATGAAAGTGAAAGTGCCAAACTGCAGTTAAAGTCAACAAATTAAAAATGAATCTCCCGGAATTCCATGTAAAACATCAAAAATCACTGAATGATCATGAAAGGAACATTCAAAAAGCAACTCATGTAAATGCCTTAATCATTTTATTGTCTTATTCAGATTAAGGCAAATAACTCGATAACTGATGCCCGTATAAACGTAGTCACTTACTTCCAAAGCAAGAGGGGAAATTAACATTAAGGAATTGGTTATTCTTCAAAATACCTTATTTTTTTGTTCAACAGAGGAGAGAAACTCCAACAGTGTTGGAACAATTGCAAGTGGAGCTTGAGTAAATGACAGAATTCCCATTTGGAATAGGTGAACTTTTCTTTTAATGGCAGTCACAACAAGGACAATATGGTGATTTTAAACCTGTTAAGTTTATTTTTTCATTTCCACCGTAATTTACACTATACACACTATTTCTTCAACCACCAAGAATGGATGCCATTCACTACCATCGAGGAACTGTTTGTTTGATTTGGATTATTTTTGCCCTGAGGAGAAAGAACTTTAAGATTTAGAGCACAAATCGGGTATTTCAGAGACAGTAACCCTGCATCTGCTCTGGAGACTGAACGTTGAATGGCATCTTTCATCATTAACAGATAAGACTCCTGCTTTTGCTTATATTTCTACTGGTTTTGTATTTGTGTGGATTTTTGTGGTTGTTGCTCTGTATCTAAATGGGATTTGTTTTTGCAATCTGTTACATGTTGAGTTGATTAGCTTTGTTTAAAAACTGTTTTGTTTATGCAATAGGATATGACTGGCTTTATTGATGACAATATCCCGGCTTCTTAAGATAAAGGTCAAACTATATGAAACAATTTTTTTGTTCTTCTAGATATGTGGCCAATGTTTTATGTTGTGTTTTACCCTTAGGGCAAGAGTTAAAACAATAACATAATTTTTTAAGCTGATAAATGAGCTTTAATAGCTTTAATAATAATGTTTATAATTCAGATAACAGGGGCAGCACGGTGGCTCAGTGATTGGCACTGTCGTCTCATAGCAAGAGGGTCACTGGTTTGAGTCCCAGCTGGGTCATTTGGCATTTGTATGTGGAGTTTGCATGTTCTCCCGTCTTTGTGTGGGTTTCCCTCACAGTCCAAAGACATATTGAGGTAAAACTGGTTTTATAGTCTGATGAAGAGCCGGGTGGCTCGAAACGTTACACGCTCTGTGTCAGCCTTTTTAATTTAATAAAATTTGTATTTTTGGAGCCTTGGTGTTGCCGCCTTTGATTTACATTTTATATTCAAACATTCAGCATTTGTCCTTAATAATATCATTTCAGAAAAGTATTCTTTGCTAATGCTAAATAGTGAAATAAAATTAGCAGGCAATGACTATTAAAGTACAACATTGCTCACAGTCAAATAAATAGTGCTAATGTAGATTTGGAGTTATACTTGCATGTGATTTTAGAGTAAATATTCAAAGTACGTATGGTAAACGTATGGTAAACAATATACACTGTAAAAAAATGCTGGGTTCCACACAATTGATCTGTGTTGGGACAACATGAAGGAGTTAAGTTAACTTATTAGTTTGTACAAATTTAAGTTGATTGAACATAAAACAAGTAAGTTGTCCCAAAAAAAAAACTTAAAAACTGTGTTGTTTCAGCTCATTTTAAATAAGTAGTTTGAACAAACTGCAAACACCCTTTTTTGAGTGTAGGGAGCATGTCAATAGTTGTCACTATCGAGTGAGTGAATGTGCGAATATAAAACCAACTTTACCTCGAAGACATGCGCTATAGCTGAATTGACTTAACTAAATTGGCCACAGTATGTGAATGAGTGTGTATGGATGTTTCCCATTACTGGGTTGCAGCTGGATGGGCAATTGCTGTGTAAAACATATGCTGGATAAGTTGGGGGTTCATTTCACTATGGCAACCCCTGATGAATAAAGGGGCTAAGATCTGAAGGACAATGAATAAATCATTCAGATAGAAATTTCATCAAAGACAACACCTATTTTTGTGTCAGCATTAAAGTAGTTATTAATGTCTGAATATGGGTAAAATTAAAACACTTTAATAATAATAATAATTAATTAATAATTTAATTATCTGACTTTATGCTTTAAAAACAATTTCCTCTGACCCATGAATATTAATAACAATGTTAGCTTTGTTGGGTCATAACTTGTATCAAAACCTGTAGAGTTACTGGTTTAAGAAAATAAGATAAAGAAATAGATGCAAATATGCCAATAATACTCTTACTGTACAACTGTTCTGTTCTAAGACTAGCATGCTACGCTGAATCCACTTCCGCAAAAGATGAAGTGAAAGCAACTGTATTTTCTTTGGTTTGAATTCAGAAGAAACTTACGTGCTACCTGCGAACTAAAGCTACACCTTAAAGGGGTAGTTCACGCAAAACTGAAAGTTCAAAGTCATCAGCATTTACTCACTCTTCACATGATCCAAAGCCATTTGACTTTCTTTCCTCTGTTAAACACAAAAGTACATATTTTGAAGAAAGCTGGAAACTTGTAATCATTGACTTCCATAACATTTCTTTCTTCTACTATAAAAGTGAACGTACAGCCTTTCAGCTTTCATCACAATATGTTCTTTTGTGATCAACAGAAGAAAGAAAGTCAAACAGGTTTGTAACAAATAAAGAGCGAGTAAAATTTCATTATGGTGTGAACTATCCCTTTAACTTCCGTACAATAGAGCATGTGTAACACTAGTGTCACTGTGCAGGAAAGGACAGTTGTCTATTTGTTTATGCTTATATGCCAACACAAAAACAGTACAGGTGGATCGGCAGCTCTGTCCTGCAAGCCATTCAGTTTAACCTCATTTAACACAAAGATGATGACCTCAATGCACCGAGCAGAGAATGCACACCCTTTCATTTATACATGTGTGAAAGACATACCTAAAAACAAATCTATGACCTGCACCAACAAGCCTGTGAGTTTCAACACTCATGATAGATGCATAAAAAATGTTGTGATCTGCAGCTGCGGTTTATTTTGGAGATTTCACCATTTGATGATCAAGGGAAAGGGAGCGGTGTCTTCAAAATCATAGTCTAATCCTCTGATTTAGCAGCAGGGCTCTCATCCAGACTGAGGTTAGCAATCGAGGCAAAGCGCATTAAGACGAGCGATTACATATTGCTCCTCCAGAATGGTTTCCCACAAGTGAATCCATCAGGGAGAACGGCAAAGGACTGGCTAACTTTCAGAGGGACGTGGATGACCTAGATTTAATAGAAAAAAAAAACTGCTGCCAAAAGACAATGTTGTGAATTCCAGATTGAGATGTCTCTGATCATGTGTCCTACTTCACAATCTGTGACAGTTCACTGATAAGGGCCACTGTTTAAATGGCCCCCTTTGAAACGCATTTAAACAAAGAAACAATTATTTATAAACTCCCAGAACTATTGCTTATCCATCAGCTTTACAGTTATGATCTTACATAAAAACATTAGAGTATTAGAGGACAGTTATGTAAACGTGCAGCAATTCTCTATGGACCAAACTGATGCTTCGTGAACTCTCAAGAGGTTTAAACAAGTCCAAAACAAATGAAAATAAAAGGCAAACGTAAGGAGATTAAAGGTAGTAGAGATGGTAAAGATGTATAAGATCAAATATAAAAATAAGTTTTGAAAAACAGCTCACAAAATGAAAATATAAGTAGTTATTTTGAAACTCATAAAGCAGCAGCAGCAGTGGCAGTTCACGAGGCTCTTCAGCGAGTATTGCCACACCAACACTCATCATCACTTTTACTCTTCAGAGTTTTAATGTAAGCTCTTAAAACTCCACCCATACACATGATTATTCGGAGACCGAATATTTAAGCAATGAATGATAAAGTGTAGCAAAAACATAGGCGGTTATTTTTTAACAGTACCTTAAGCGATCCTGTCTTGTGTCATATTAACTTCTGCCGCGGAGTTCCGCCATTGACGCCCTGGCAACAGTAAAGGGCTTGAGGCACATATTTTCACTTTGATACAAACCCCTCATCCAATCAGAGGCCGCATCGCTGTGTTTTCCTCATGTCTACTGTCAGTTTTAGCCAATCAGATGATTTAACTTCTTCTGTCCCCGCCTCATCTTTTGTTAAAAACCCAAAGCACACGAAGGCGTCAATGCAGAGCTCCCTGGCGTCAGATTGTGTTTATCACAAAGTAAAACTGATTGCCTTGTGCGTATTTATTGATTATGGAGAAGTACCAAAGTCCAACACTTTCAACAGAGTTATTTACACAGGCAACTTTATCAAAATGCGGAATACAAAACTTCTGTGAAAGCAGAAAGTATGAAAGCAGGTTTGTTTATTTGGCTAATGTGTTTTATTTTGCGTTTTTACTCGTACGAAAATAAACCACGTTTTTAATAGTAATATGTAGTAACATGCTTCTTGGCCGATTGATTACCATTTATTTAACCAGTTTTACTACGAAACCATGTAGGCTATCTAGTGGGCAAAATAATGGTTAATTTGTAATAAATAAGGTTTATCTTAACTATAGCTTTTTAAAGTAATATTTATATTATTTATAATTATTGTACAATCAGTTAGTAGCCTAATGTACTCATAATTAATGGGGTGTATATATAACCCATGTAGAAATATATAGTGTAAATAGTAAAAAAGCTAGCCTTTGGTGGGCGGGGGGGGGGGGGGGGGGGGGGCCTACATATTTTGTATACATCATACATGAGCTTATTTGTCCTATTTTGACTGCTACACCATCATAAATTGTAAAATAACCCATCAAAAAGGCTTTAAGACCAAGCAAGAAAACACAATCGGATGTAGCCTAAGTGAAGTAATCTTTTACTACTGTTTTGTTTTTAAATAGAGAAAACATTTTACAATAACTTTTTTATAAATCTTGGGATATTGTTGTTCTCCATGAATTTTCTATCAAATTTACTTGTTTTTACAAGAGGCTACAAAAATCACAAAGCTCTTTTATTATTGTTCTTTTAATTTTTTATATATTAAAATAGCCAAGTTCTGACTGAGGAAAATTTAATGTGCAGGAAAGCTTGTTATTTGCCTAATAAATGACAATAGGCTACAGTTCTTACTTTACCAGATTTCTTTTTTTTTTCTTATGATATATGTTGTGATAAATTTGTATTTTAAATATAAGGATTTATTCATGGAGAGGCAGTGGTGCAGTAGGTAGTGCTGTTGCCTTACAGCAAGAAGGTCGCTGGGTCACTGGTTTGAACCTCGGCTCAGTTGGCATTTTTGTGTGGAGTTTGCTTGTTCTCCCTGCCTTCGCGTTTCTTCAGGGTGCTCCGGTTTCGTCCACAGTCCAAAAACATGCGGTACAGGTGAATTGGGAAGGCTAAATTGTCTGTAGTGTATGAGTGTGTGTGTGGATGTTTCCCAGAGATGGGTTGTGGCTGGAAGAGCATCCGCTGCCTAAAAACTTGCTGGATAAGTTGGCGGTTCATTCTGCTGTGGCGACCCCGGATTAATAAAGGGACTAAGCTGACAAGAAAATGAATGAATGAATGAGTATTTATTCAAATTTCTTAATCTTCAGGAAATATTTCGGTACATTAAAAGTATATGGTTATGACCACCGACAAGCTCATCCACCTAAATATAGTGCTTGAAATGCTACTAAAATGCAGTATATAATTAAATAGAAAATGAGACAAATAACTGCAAAAAAGTTCACAGAGGATGCCCTTCCTGCTTCAACCACACACTCACATTCCACACTACAGACAAATTAGCTTATTCAATTAACCTATACCGCATGACTTTTTATTGTAAAGCTACGTTTTTAACAAATGGCGAGCAGAATGGAATCAGTGCTCAAAAACAAACTTTCCAATATCCAGCCTGAAATAGGTACAAAATCCTTTTTTTTTAACTCAAGACAGGAGGAGATGATGTTTAAAGAAGATAAGACACACAAGACTCACATTTAACCAAAGGAAAAGAACCCCCTTAATGTCAATATTGCAACAGTAACCAAACTGTTAAAGTTGTAGAATGCCTTATTTTTAATGATTTCAAACAATATTTTTATCTGGAGAGACTTTAAATGAAATATTTATTTCATTTGGCTGATATGGCAATAAACTCAAATTTCTCTCTCTCTCTCTCTCTCTGTCTCTCTCTCTGTCTTAAAAAGCATTGCATGCAGCTTACCTTGCAACTGCACCAGTCTACATCCAGACCCCTTTCAAAGCTCAAGCAGAGGAAACCCACATGAACACTAAGTGAGCATCCAAACTCCACACAAAAATGGCCTCCTGGTTCAACTCCAACCAGTGACCTTTTGTTGTGAGGAATGAATAGAAATAGAGGAATGTAAATATTTAAAATCTATTTGGAGATTCTCTGTAAACAGTTTGCAGGATTGTGTGTATTAAAAGGAAAAAAAAATTGAAGTGAGTGCTGTACTGCACTGTGGAGTGTTTCACAAAGAGGAGATTTGGAGTTGGTTCACAGTTCATTAAAGACAATACTTTGGAGAAGAGACTGTTCCTGCACCTAGATGTTCTGTAGCCCAGTGTTCTGAGTCGCCAGCCAGATGGCAGCAGTTCATACATTTTTGGCCAGGGTGAGTGGAGTTTTTGATGATTTTATTTGACCTTTTGGTCCCGAAGAGTGAGAAGGGGAGCAAAAACAATCCTCAGTTGTCTGTACTGTCCAATGTAATCTTCTGATGTCTGGTTTGTGAGATTTATTAATCAGACAGTTATTGAAGTTTAGACTTAATGTTCAATTAGAATTGTGTCAGCTGCTCTTGTTAAACTACTTTATCCGGTGAAGGAAGTATTTTTTCAGTGACTTATTTACAGTCAAAGACAGGTGCCTTTTTCATAGGTCAAAGTGTAACTCCAGCTTCAGGTCCTGAGAGAGCCATGAATGACTCTACTGTTTCTCCAGTGCTGTTGATGAGGGTGAGTAGGGCAATGTTGTCCATGGAGCCTATTCAGCTCCAGGTTGTTATGACCGCAATAGACAAGCTTTTGCTCTGCTTTCTTATTGTATGCAGTTTCATCATCATTCTGGATGAGGACGATGACTGTGGTGTCATCTGCAAACTTCAGGAGATTGACAGAGGGCCTTTTTGCTGTGAAGAGGGAGAAAAGCAGTGGTGGAGAGCACAATCCTCTTGGTATGCCAGTGCTGATTATGTGGGAGATGGATGTGAATTTCTCCAGTCCCCAAGAGCTGCTGACTGTCTGTCATGAAGTTGGCAATCCACTGACAGAGGTGGTTTCATTTAGACAGAAGGAGGTGGTGTGGAAGGCCAAACTGGATTCTCAAAAAGGTGGGGGAGGGTGTTCACATATTGCAAGATGTGGTACATTTCCATGTTGACTATGATAGATCATCCATTAATAATTTTGTTTATGAGCATCGCCTCATGATACTGGAGAGAGGCACAACTTAATTCTTCAGAACCTTTTTATTTACTGTTTCTTGCTGCCAGACCTCTGACAATATTCAAGAGACAGCTGAAATCTCCTTTTCTGTACTGAAATGCAAACTGATTTTAATATCTCCCTATTCTAGCTTGTATTTTTTTAGCAATATCTGAAAACTTTGTATCATTACCACTTCTTGTGGTTCAATCATTCAATCATCTTCTTTTCGGCTTATTCCCTTTTATTAATCTTGGGTCGCCATAGCGGAATGAACCGCCAACTTATCCAGCATATGTTTTACACAGCAGATGCCCTTCCAGCTGCAACCAATCACTGGGAAACATCCATACACAATCATTCACACACATACACTACGGACAATTTGGCCTATACCACATGTCTTTGGACTTGTGGGGGAAACCGGAGCACCCGGAGGAAACCTACACAAACGAGGGGAGAACATGTAAACTTCACACAGAAATGCTAACTGACCCAGTTGTGAGGTGAATGTGCTACTCACTATGCCACTGTGCAGCTTTCTTATGATTATTTTCTTCTTTATGATGGATTGCTTCTCATTTGTGGCTTCAGATAAATGCTTCTTTTAAATCAGGGGTGGCCAACCTTTTTTTTGGCACCGAAGGTAAATATACCAAACTATTTTACAGTAAAGTTGCCATGGTTAAATTCCTAATTTATTTTGTTATATTTAAAAAATAAGTAGAAAACATTGCTTTGAATCATGTTAACTAATGCAGTATAATTATAACTTACTACCATAAAAACATTAACAATCACATTTATAACACAGTGAAATTCAATGTTGAATACACTAGGCAAGCAGAATCTGCCTTTGCCTTGATTTGCTCACTAAAGTCTTTGCATTGTCCTCTATCCGTTGGGTGACAGTATGTGCATTTTTAACTAAACTACAGCATTTTAAATCAAATATTTAATTTTAGTTTGCTTTTTTGAAGCTTAACAATAAAAAAAACAATTAAAAGGTTACATTAAATATATAATGACAATACCTAAGCAATTCCAATTATTCTTCCTCTCTTCACAGATTGTGTAGTGGGCCAAATCAAAGGTTACCATGTGCTAACTTTGGTCCACAGGGCCTAGTTTAGGCATCTCTGTTTTAAATTTAATAAATGTAATTTTTTCTGTTATCTTTTGAGCCTTTTTTGCAAGTCAAACAGTGACGTATCTGGCTGCATCTATATATATATATATATATATATATATATATATATATATATATATATATATATATATATATATATATATATATATATATATATATATATATATATATATATATATATATACATACATACACACACACACACACACACACATATATATATATATATATATATATATATATATATATATATATATATATATATATATATATAAATATATGTGTGTATATATATATATATATATATATATATATATATATATATATATATATATATGTATATATATATATGTATATATATATGTATATATATATATATATATATATATATATGTATATATATATATATATATATATATATATGTATATATATATATATATATATATATATATATATATATATATATATGTATATATATATATATATATATATATATGTATATATATATATATATATATATATATATATATATATATATATATATATATATATATATATATATATATATATATATATATATATGCACTGTTTGCTATTTGTTTTCTAGAAACTGGTAGTTAGGAAGTAAATTTTCAGTCCATCTGCAACCTAGAAAAAGTCCATCATTAATATTTGCAGACCATACCATTATGCCACCCGCATCTCGCTCTCACCTGACTTATTCTGTGTAGTTAGACAACCATTGGCCATGCTATCAAGAGTTAACTCATCTCATTTGTCCAAATGCTCTTAAAGAATTAGCCTTTTGTGTATATTTCCACCCAATCTTTTTTTTCTTTTTTTTTTACAATTCAATTTTTTTTATTCTTCAACAGCCAAGAGCAAAGAACACACGTCCCTCTACACATACTGATGATACATGTTACATATTCAGCCACCCGTCACACCAAAAAAATACAACTAAGAAAAACAACATGTAAACATACATGGAAATTAAGGTTGTGGTACCTTTGAAATACATACTCATTTATCCTAATTTTAAATGTTGCTGGAGAGATTATCCCATTTTTTATGTACTTCTCCCTTATTATTTAATCTCCCTAGCATACACTCGTATGATGCAATTTCAATCATTCCATAAATCCACTCTTTCATTTCTGGCATTCTGGGACACTTTCAATTAAGCAGGATCATCCTAGCAGCTGTAATGCATCTAATCTTGGGAAGAATAAAATAATTTTTACCTATATTAAGTATCACTAGTTTCTCACCCAGAAGGCATAGCCGTGGCTCTACAGATACTGCAGTTATCAATTACACATTACCTAAAAAATAGTACTGTAATAATTAAGGGTTACTTTACTTGGAAACATGCTTGGAACTATCAGAATATTTAGTGGCCTCATAATTATATATAGTTTGGACCCACTCAGAGAGAAACTATAATAATAGAAAAAAATCCAGCTTATTGCTAGGCATTTGTCCTAAAACATAACCAAGAGAGTATAAAAATGTCAAATGAAAGTCTGCATGAAAGTGTAAATTAACAAAAAAAATAAAAATGGGACTACAATTTGTTTTAGAAAATACAGTCACAACTGCTAATTTACAGATATGTTTTACAGTGTATGTGAATATTTTTAAGAATCATTTGTGGTGTTTTCAGTGGCCGTTTAATGGTAAAGTGTGTTTGCAGTTTAATCTGCCATTAGGGTGTGTGTTTACTGTATGTGTGGGCATTCACATTGAAGGGTTTTAGTAGCTGCTTTTTGTAGACCATGAAAATAGTCTACAGTGTTATTTTGTCATTATTAAATTCTGGGTGTGTAACAATGTGAGACTACAGCAATTCAGTTTTAGTACATGTATATGCTGTCCTGTCCATCATTCAGTCTTCAGCATAAATAAGCTCTCCTCAGTCCATCAGCAGCAGTCTTCCCCTCGCCGGCTCCATTTTCAGTGGTTTAAGATATTTTGTCCTATACAGAGGCTGTCTTCATCTGTTGGTCTTATAAAAGGGGAACAGCTTGAGTTGAACCTCATCACTCCTTTTTTACCTATAGGGAGTTGTATAAATTCTGAAGCGCTGTAACAACAGAATCATGTTTATTCCTAAGGAAATAGTACTATAAAATTCTTTATTCGTTTACTTTCCCTTCACTTGTTCCGAACCTGTTTCAGTTTTTTCTTTTTTTTTCTGTTGAACATGTGATGGGAATTTTTACCATTGATCATCATTGACTGATGGTTGACAATTATATATTGGTATTATTGATTGATTGATTGATTGATTGATTGATTGATTGATTGAGGTTTTGCTAAAGTAAAGATCAAATGCATTATAATCCCTGTGTTATTACAGCCATGTGTAATCTACTGGTTAAGGAGCTTTAGAGAATTCTTATCTGAAAGTGAGATTGTGTTGTGTGAGCCCATCTGGGATCCTTTCACTCACAGAGGCTGTCTGTGTGTAAACTGATCATTCTCCAGAGAATTAAAGCAATTAAAAGTCAAAGTTTGACTGACTTTATTCAATTTCAGCCTTCACATTCAAATATATTCCTTGTGAATCTGGGTTACAGGTTTAATTTTTTTTTTTTTTTTTTTTTTACAAAATATCTTCTTTTGTGTTTAAAAAAAGATTAAAAAAAAAACGGGTTTAGAACAAGTGAGATGAAGTGAAATATGATAGTTTTGGTTTCAGAGGAGATGAATTCACCTCCCGCTGTATTCACTGAGTTCTGGGCAAATATTTGACAGCTGAATTGTAATGCGCGCAGTGAACACTGGAGGTCTGCGAGATGCGTGATTATGGCATCATAGAGCTGGGTTTTCTGTGTTGTAACACTGGATGGCGCTGAATCACAGTCAGCCAGTACTGAGATGTCTGGATGGAGTAGGTCCAATTGTCTGGAGTATCTTATGTTTGAGGTGAAACTTAATGTTGGAAAAAAAGACACCAGCAGGGGCGGATTTAGTGACTTTTGGTGGTCAGCTATGGGGCCCAACAGTGCTTAAATGCACCTTTTCTACTTTTACCTAATTTTTATTTACAGTTCAGTCGATAAGTAAACTAGAATCCACTAGAGCTGCAAAATGAATCAGTGCAACTCAATGTAATTAATGTGATTAATTATAAATGTTATTTTCTCTACAAAACAACGCATAATCTCACAGTCATGTTCTAATGATTTTTTATTTCTCTGCTAAAACAAAACAAAACAATATAATCTAGGCTATTCCTAACACCGACGTCGTAAAGTTTTTTACAAAAAAAAAAATAAAATTTTTGGGGAACATTTTGGGGCCCAACAGTCCTAAAATGCACCCTTTCTACTTTAATTTATTTAGATGGTTTTTTATATTACATAAAACATCTTTTTTTATGCTCTACTTTTTAAATGATTGATTTCTGAGGTTTTCTTAAAATTAATTTACAACAAAAAAATATATTATTTTTTATTATAAATTTAACTGCTGGAATGCGCTATGATGGGTGGTAGACAAATTTATGCTAAAATAATAATAATAATTTATTTTAAGATATTATTAATATTACATAACATTAAATTGTCATAACAATGATATTTTAATTTATACCAAATAATATTTAATTATATTAAATTTTTAATAGTTTGACTCTCACCATACAAAATATGATAGAAAACAATATTATATACATTGTAAAAACCAAAAAGTCAAGGTAACTCAAACTCTTTGGGGTAACTGATTGCAACAAACCATTTAAGTTAAAAAAACTAATCCTAAGGAGTTCTGTGAACGTACTCCATTTGAGTAAATAACTTAATTTGAGCACAGTAAAACCCAATAAATTAAAACAACTAAAACCAACAGAGCACTGTAAAACCCAATAAGTGAAGGCAACTGAAACCGTTTGAGTAAACCAATTGCTTCAAAATATTTAAGTTAAAAAACTATTCTATATGAGTACTGTGAACTTAATCCATTTAAGTTGAAGTAATGAGGTATTTAACTCATATCGTTTATAAGTCTAATTTATACTTTTAGATATTTATTGGAAGTCGCCAAATTTCCTGGGGCCCTAAGTAGTATAGGATTGGATATTATACTAATGATATGCTTTAATCAAATTTTCAGAACTTCTAAGCATTTTAGTTTGGAGTAGTAATTTAAAATAAAATGACTAAGCATGCTAACAATTAAAATTGTATAATTGTTTACTCTCATGTCATTCCAAACCCTGTCTCGTTGTACTATCAGCTAATTAGAAAAACTTTTTTTTTCTTTTTCTTTTTTTATAAATTTGTTTTATTTATTTTCATTTACATTTGTGTATCTTCTGTTTACCTATTTGTCAATGAGAGATGATGGATTTCCAGACAATTAGAAGCTAAACCATATTTGTCATCATGGACAGAACAAAAACAAAAATCTGTTTTTATGTTCCACAGATAATTGGAACAATAGTATATGATGACAAAACTATTTGGGTAAACTGTTCCTCATATGCTGATCAGTTGTTTTCAAATTTTTGTAATCTCCAAAAATACTTGAAACGTGCATAGAATTTTAAAGGTGGTAAATCAAGTGTTAAGTGTCTGTGAAGAGAACATGACAATCATGACTGGATCCTGCTCTGAAAGAAAGTCATTGTGCTTTGACTTAAGGCTCCCCATCTAGTAAAGACAAAAACTCTGGCTGGGCATTCAGGGAACAGTTTTGTTTTGCAGGCTTCATGCAGCCAAACTCTTTTTGTACCCTACTCTGTAATCTTCAGGCTCCTTCAAACTGAAGAACTGACAGCCTTTGCTGGGTCTGAGAGGTAAGCACAACAAAACTGAAAGTGTTATTTTATGCCTTGTGTGCATGTGTATGTGTTTTTCATCCAATGTAAGTGCAGAATGACAGAATTCTTTAAAATATCTATCCATTTACAAGTGCTTGGAAACACTTTAAAATATTACTCAATTAGTCAGCCTTAGTTTATGCATTTGATATTAGCTATAGCAACTATAGGCATTTTATTTTATTTCATTATTTAATTAACACAGTTGTTCATTTAATTAGCTCATGCATTGTGAACATACAATGCTAAATGTATTAATAATATTAAATAGAAAATTTACAAAAATTTAAAAAGGCTTCATTTGAAAGTTAAGTGTTTTTATAAAATTTGTATATATTTAAAAAAAAAAAAACGTATTACATTTTTCAAGTAAATAATCCAGTTTCTAAGATTTAGTGTGAACATTTTCACCTTTAGCTTCTTAAAATATAGCATTCTATCAAATTTCAGTCATTTTTTTTTAATTAAGACTGATGTAGACTCCTCATCAACATGAACTTAGTTTTAACAGAATATTGTTCAGTGATAGTTAAAATTAAATTAATTAAAACCATGTTAACCTGGTAAAGTTTAGATGGGATACAGCTGCTGATATGCACATCAATACAGCATCATTTTTGTAACTGTATATTAACAATAATTAATATTGTTACAGTATTGTGACTGGAGGGGTTGGGGTGGGTGTAGACGTCAATAAAATACAATTTATTGGGTATTTAATTAAAACATGTACAACTATTGTTTTAACATCACTGTGATGGTTGGTTATGCGTTGGGGTAGGGGTAGATGTTAATGAAATACAATAAATGGGAATTTTAATAAAAAATATAAATAATTCTCGTTAACTTCCAGCTGCAACCATATCTGATCTGGCAACAACCTGCTAAACTATACGTTTGTGTTTAATTTAAGGTATTCAACTAAAACTTATAAGTAAATTTTTAAACTTTTTTTCTTGTATTCATTTATTACCTCTCAGATTTTGTTTATCATTTTGTGATTCTTTGAATGCAAATATAATTTTTTTTTTAAATAAAACCTATTCAATTTCTGACACTGGTGTTCCCATAATTAATTTTTCATTGTGCACATCGATTTTGCTTGACATTTGGAGTTCATTTACTCAAAATTACCCATTGAAAATGATCTCAAATGATCAATAGATCATTTCTATTGAAATAACAATGATCATTAATGTCATTGTTTATTTAATGTGTTTGGTTAGGCACTTCTGTTGGAATTTTTTAATCCTTATTTTAGCAAGAAATCTATTCTGCTTTAACCTTATTTTAATGCTTGTAAGGTATAAAAGCATGGCTTAATGTATCGTTGCACAGTTTGAGTGAAACATTTAAAATGGCTACTTGTTTCCAACATTTTTTTTTCAAAGTAGCTTATTTTGTGTTGAACAGAAGAAAGAATCAAAAACAGGCTTGTGGCAAGTTAAGGGTGAGCGAATGATGATGATAGATTGTGTCTGTGAACTATCCCTTTAATACTTTATTTGCAGTTCATCCTGACTAAAAACAAAACCCATGTTTCAAGCAATTTTCTTTTTCACAAGCAAGTTTCTTCACTTAGAAAGGTTTGTGCATGCAATGATTAACTAATAAGTAAATAAGACATCAACATTGCTGAGTAATTTTTCATGTGAAGTTTATTTTGCAATGTCTGTACACTGAAAAAAAATGGATTTGCTATTTTTTACGGTTACAAACTATTCATATGGGCTGAATGTAAACAAACAAATAAAGTTGAACATTAATAAATTTAATCTGTTTGTTTAAATTCAGCCCATATAAAGTCTTTGCAACCACCTTAAAACATTTAGTAAATCCAATAAATATTTTTTTCACTGTACTTCCATCTATTTGTGGCTGCATGATTATTTACTAATTATAACTATCAGCATAAAGAAAAATATATTTTAAATAAATGCAATTGGTTTTCATCTGCAGTGCACAGGTGAGATATATCTGTCCTCCTCTAATCCACTTTTTTGGCAGATTCAGTTTCCAGTGCCAGCTACAGGGCAAGGCTTGTTTTGAACATCATGTCTTACAGCAGTGCATGAATGTAGTCTGGTAGCATGTGGCTGTCAGCACTGGAATAGGGGGGTGTTCCTACACTCCGGGTCCGCCCTCTGGATGAAGCGGAGCCATTTACCACAGCAATGTCAGCCCAATCCACGGCTGGGAAAACGCACATCGCACGCTCCTAGTGTAGAGCCGTCGCAGCGCAAAAATAAAGGGTGCACGAACCACGGAGAGATGGCACCGCCGACCGATGCGTTCTCAGCCTCACGGATCCCAGGAAAAGCCGCTCCAGGGAATTTAAAGCAACATTGATTTCTTGGCTGCATTTGAATGCATCGCATCAACTCCGCTCACGCCACGAAAACGTGATTAGTGCCGATTTATCTCATGATGGCTTTCTAGAACAGACTGTTCAATCGCTACGCAGACTGAAGATCAGATCTGATCCATCACCGATGCGTTAATTGCAAGTCCGTCGCTGTTCTTGCTTATAGTATCTTCTCGATATCGGAATAAAAACATCTGTGGTTGATAGAAGCAGCTGCACCAGCTCTATAGTATTCGAGCATCCTTCCGCGAGTGTGCATCACCACCACCACCACCACCATCATCATCATCATCATCGCGCCCTGCAGCTCCATCGCAAGAGGGAGGATCCGCAGAGGAGCTCTCCGGGCAACACTGCTCACGCATTCAGAGGATGCTTTGGATGTAAAAATTACTAACGATGGGGAAAGATCAGGAATTACTTCAAGCGGTGAAGACTGAGGACCTGATGACGGTGCAGAAGCTCCTGCAGAGGCCCAAACCCGGGAAAGCAAGTAGGTCTTGATTGATTTGAAAAATGATTATTGCTTGCAATGTTGTCATGACTGATAGTAGAGGGAGGAGAGATCGTGAGGAGTTGCATACTCTGTGCTGGGAACACTCACACTACCCTTTAATTGTGGGTAGAGATGTTTTCAGTCAAGCATGTGTGTTATATTGGACGTCCTCCTCACCAATTAAGCTTCTTATCTGGCTTTACCAGTCATCTTGGTAAACATTTTGGTTTTTGGTGGTCCACCAGCTTCTACCACCATAAACCAGTCTGGTAATGCTTTACGGGTCTGAGCTGTTGTTTTTTTTCCAGCAAGATGGTTCTCAGTTTTGGATACTGTGATGTTACAGACTGTCATGTGATAATGAAGCTCTACTGTTACTGATGAACAACACATCTGCTTTAATACAAGATTGTTTGTCAGTTATCAGTGGATAATTGAAAGCTCCGATGTGCAATCTGCATGTTATTCTGTGCTGTTATTCTACCCACTCTCATGCCATCCAAGATGTAGGTGAAATTCTTTTCAGTATGACATTTAATAAGATTATTTGACTGAAACCGTGATTTTCGTTGATTCATAAAATGCATGTAAACTGCCACTCCTGACATATATGGGGAAACAAAAATTAATACCCGTGGCTCCTGACGTTGCACTTGAGGTCTATATGAAATGAAATGAAATGATTGGTCCATCCATGGCTGTCTGGTGCTTCCTTTCAGGTACATTTTAAAAAATGCTGTGTTCCACACAATTCCTTCATATTATCCCAACTCAATTTGATTAGGATCGCTCTCTTTTTTTTTTTTACAAATGTAAGTTGATTGAACATAAAAAAATGTTGTCGCCAAAAAAAAAAAACTTGTGTTGTTTCAACTCATTGTAAGTGAGTAGTTTGGACAAGCAGCAAAACAATTTTTTTGAATTTAATGATGTGTGTGTGGATGCAAACTCACACATGAGCTAATGCTATTTGTTTACAGAGGTGAAGGAGGATGTGTGTTGTAATATTAATTCTAGTGGTAGTTGTGCTTGTGTGACTCTGCGTAATCTCAATAACATTTGGAAGGATTGATTGATTCATTCATTCATTTTCTTGTCGGCTTAGTCCCTTATCCGGGGTCGCCACAGCGGAATGAACCGCCAACTTATCCAGCAAGTTTTTACACAGCGGATGCCCTTCCAGCCGCAACCCATCTCTGGGAAACATCCACACACACATTCACACACACTCTCATACACTACGGACAATTTAGCATACCCAATTCACCTGTACCACATGTCTTTGGACTGTGGGGGAAACCGGAGCACCCGGAGGAAACCCACGCGAAGGCAGGGAGAACATGCAAACTCCACACAGAAACGCCAACTGAGCGTTATATATATATATATATATATAATGTCATTAAATAATATCTTTTTTGTTTAATCTTTATTAAATAATCTAATTCTGCAATATGACTATTGCAGATAGACACATTGCCATATCAATGCTATAAAGTTCAGCCCTACTCTAAACGATGTTTTTCTGTTTTGCACAGACACATATTCAGTGCCAAACGCTGTCATCATTTACAACATACATCTACATGTTGCTTCTGTGGCACAAAGCCAAGTGATGAAGCTCATTTCTCTTCATAATTTATCAGATGCCATAAGAGACAGTTCACCAAAAAATGTACTTTTGCTAAGCTTTTACTCTTACTCAGGTGGTTCCAAACCATTCTGAGTTTCCTTTTTCTGTTTAAGATATTTAAAAAGATGTAAGAAACCTATAACCTTTGACTTCCATTGTAGTAAAACAAACCATACAGAAGTTAATGGTCACAGGTTTCCAACATTTTTCAAAATAGCTTTGTTAAACAGAAAAAAAAGCTTAAACCAGATAGTGATAAGTGAAAGATGAGTAAATGATGACAGAATTTTCAGTTATGTGTAAGCTATCCTTTTAATGTTGTTTAGGTTTTTTTGCTTGTACCGTTTTCTTGCATTTTATAAATCAAGAACCAGAGATTTTTAGTCGAACTGTCCCTTTAACGAATGTTATTTGTTCACAAAATAAGAGTTACGTAAATCTCATTTGGGTTGTTTTGGAAATAAATGTCTATCAAGAGGCAGAAACATCAAGGCGCAGCTGTTTGGTGACCATGAAATGCTTTATATAACTGAGAAATGGAAACAAAATCACCACTTCAGAAGGCCCGCTGAGGACCAGCTTTGCTTAGCAGGTTCACATCACCGACTGAAAAGCGAGTGTGAACATTAAAATGCCCACCTGAATTGAGCTTCTTGTTGATGCTCCTCTTTGAACACCTCAAACTGAGGTCTGCTTTCAATCTCCTCCGCCACATCTGTGACATTATCAGCAGCGTCTCACACAACAGCTCGACTGAGATTTCTTTGTCTTACATGCCTGTCTGCGCCAAGCGTGTTTGGATTAGAATAACCCTGAGGGCTGGAGGCAGAGAGCCACAGCCGTCACAACGCTCTTCTGAGCACCAGGCTATGTCTCAGCGTTTGTCTGCTTTTCCCCTCTGCCTGTTCTCCTGTGTGGCACACACACACACACACACACACTCCTGCCCAGCTAAACACTGCCCCCTGTAATGATGGGGTGAACGAGCATGAGGTGCATCCACATCACTGCACTTTCACAATAGGAGAGGGAGAGCGAGCTGCCAGTGAGCTTCATCACTTGGCTTTGTGCCACAGAAGCAACATGTAGATGTATGTTGTGAACGATGACAGCGTTTGGCACTGAATATGTGTGCGGGATAAACCCTGCCTCTGATTTTAGAGTATTTCATCTGTTGTTGGTGGTTATTTCAGGTCATGATTGTTTTTGTTGACTCATATTAGGTGTGTTGAGTTCACATGTTCATGTAACCTAGTCGCACTTTGCAGACAAGTTAGTTTTTCACACACAAACAATGAATCTGGGCCTTCAAACAGAGAGTGATACGGCTTTGTGAATGTGGTGGTTAGCTTTTATGTAAAGCTCCACCTCTGTATTGGAAACACAAAGCTACCCAGAAGCCAATTAGTTCCAGTCACAGCAACTGCAGACTCCTGCTTGACAGTGATTGGTTGGACTGGATGCTGTCTGGCTTCTGTAACAAAGTTTTAGTCAATTGACTGAAATATAGTACATGCATTTGTTTTGTGCTGCAAAAATCCTGTTATGATAAAATCATGCCTCATTAGTTTACGATACTATTGAGTGCAGAGTTAAACAGCTGAGTGGCTAAAAGCAAGACCTTTTGGTTTAACACTTTGAGCATATTTTGGC
Organism: Danio rerio; assembly: GCF_052040795.2. NCBI lineage: Eukaryota > Metazoa > Chordata > Actinopteri > Cypriniformes > Danionidae > Danio > Danio rerio. The sequence continues at coordinate 35,413,563 of NC_141023.1, read as the reverse complement.
ATGGAGACTGTAATAATTTTTAGAATTGCTCTGTTTGATCAAAGACAGCAAAGTTCTTCCTTTTAACATGGATTTAGTGAATGTTTCTGGCTTCTTTAGTACTTTACCATTAGTGCAGCATTTAATTTCTTTACAATTAAATGACTTGACGGTGAACAGAAATAGAATATGATATAGAAGCGGCAGCATTGTGCTGTAGTATTACAGTGATTAATCTGTTTCTGCATTACAGTAATCTCACATTTTTCTACGACAAATTTAAAGATTAATTGTAATAGTGTAATGTCCTGTGCTGATGTTTATCTTCCAAGCATGCATTGTGGGATTAATACATCATTCAGTTGTGTTTGTGTTCTATATCTGTTGTTCTATGTAGTGCTGTCTATTGAATGGTATATGTATCTTTTCATTAATTGACTGAGCTCCACTATTAGCCATTGCGTTTATTATGTTATTATGATCTATCTATCTATCTATCTATCTATCTATCTATCTATCTATCTATCTATCTATCTATCTATCTATCTATCTATCTATCTATCTATCTGTCTGTCTGTCTGTCTGTCTGTCTGTCTGTCTGTCTGTCTGTCTGTCTGTCTGTCTGTCTGTCTGTCTGTCTGTCTGTCTGTCTGTCTGTCTGTCTGTCTGTCTGTCTGTCTGTCTGTCTGTCTGTCTGTCTGTCTATCTATCTATCTATCTATCTATCTATCTATCTATCTATCTATCTATCTATCTATCTATCTATCTATCTATCTATCTATCTATCTATCTATCTATCTATCTATCGATCGGTCCGTCTCTCCGTTCGTCTATCTTGTCAATCAGTCGATTGCTTTAATATTCATCCAAAAAAATCTAATGTTTTATTTATTTGTTTATCATTCTCTTAATCTGTCTATTGTTCTGATCACTCTAGTCAATTGATCTCTCACTTTTTTTCTTTTTTGTCGATCATTTATCTGCATGATATTTTGTTATATATTGATTTTCTGCCTGTTGAATGTTCAATCTTCGTCATTACTTCCATCTATGGTTTGTTCTGTCTATCAGCTGTTTTATCTGTCTGTTGATTGTTCTTTTTGTCATTTTATCAATCATCCTGTCTTTTGACCAATGGTTTGTTCTGTCAGTAATTGTCATTCCATCTTCTGTTCAGCCCATGGATAGTTTTATCAGTCAGTCTGTATCCATCCATCCATCCATCCATCCATCCATCCATCCATCCATCCATCCATCCATCCATCCATCCATCCATCCATCCATCCATCCATCCATCCATCCATCCATCCATCCATCCATCCATCCATCCATCCATCCATCCATCCATCCATTGTTCTACAAATCATTTTATCTATTGTTCTCTCTATCAACCACTATCTATTTTTTAAACTATTATTCTGTTGTTCTGTCAATTTTTCTTTCTAGGGCTGCACGATATTGAAAAAAAAGTATATTGCAATATTTAATTTTTCTGCGATTAAATGTTGTCATATGAATACAGTTTCGCACGATGGTTTGAATAGCTCTATTTGATGGTCCAACAGAATTCAGTTACAGAAGTTGAATAATCACTTTGCTTTGTCTCATTTCTAGTCCAAATATCAAACAATTCTTCGAGCAAGTGAAAAATATTGTTTTGATTTCACCTTCAGAAAAAATAAGTCAAAATTAGGAGTTTTTTCTTTAAAACGCACAAATTATTCTCCAGTGGAGTAAAATAATCTTGTTTTTGCTTTAAAATGTAAATATTTGGACAAGAAACAAGACACATTTTTAAAATAAGATTTTTCTTATAAATTCTGTATAAATACACTAATTAAATACAATTCTGTAGCTACTGGTCAACTATAATTAGGTCTTAACGATGCAGATCTTGCGATGTGACTATTGCAGATGTGTACATTGCAATATCGATGCTGAAACAATATATTGTGCAACCCTAATGCTATCCATCATTCTGTAACTCAATCTATCAGTTTTAAAGACCATACATGTATCTTTGAGAATTATAGGCTGTATGAGAAAGTAAGTTTAGAAAACATCATAAAACATCCTCCAAAAAATGAAACGAAGCTGCTGGGCCCAGCTCATATTTTGCTCTCACTGCCAGTCAATATTAAGACAGTGGCTTGGAGCCCTGTAGCTAATCCAAGTAATCATTACTTCCACTGCTTAGTGTGATGATTGAATTACAGTGCAGATGGCTTTGAGTGGGTCGCACAGAAAGAGAGCGGGAAAGAAAAGAGGTAAGAGAGCTGTGAGGGGAAGAGAAGCAGCAATAAGACGTAGCGGAAAGACATCAGTTACTCCGACACAGTAAAACGTTCACAAATCACTGTATAGTTGGCCATCTTTGGGGGATTTTAGTAATGAACACGACGCTTGTGCAGATGTCTCACATTGAAGGGTTTTGTTTCTCAATGAGGTGAACCTGTTTTTCTGCTCATTTATCTGCAGAAGTGAGCTCTGCGTTTTGAGGTGTAAGTGTGTGTATGAGCCCAGAGGGAGATGGATTGCAAAGAGTGTTTCCAGACGATATCTGCTCAGCGTTTTTCCACGAATTCAGCACATTCTCCACCTTTTCCACGAGCAGAAGCCTACAGAAAGCAACATCTGGAATACAGTATATCTTATTGCAGTAAATTGCTGATTGGTTTCATTAGCATGAAGCGAGTGGAACGTTGCAGAGCGTGACTCGAAATACTGATGAAGACATGACGGGACGGGTTATCCATTCTCCACCTCTACAACCTGTTCACATATCCCAGCAGCAATTAGAGACAAGCTATTTTCGCAGTCGAAACATATGGAGTCCCTAAGGGGGGAAAAAACTCAGATTGTTGTAGGCCTCACTCATTCTGCTTTCCTTTGCTGGCTTGATTCTGGAGTTTTGGAGTGAAATAAATCTGGGGAGAGAATGAACGCTGTAGGGGCGAAGTGCTAGATTGATGGATGACTCTCAGCTCACCAAAGTAATGACACTGATGAAATTGGTAGGATGTGGTTGGAGGATTTAAAAAATCTGTATATTCATAAGCTCAGAGTTAAACGGGTTAGTCAGAGGGTTGGAAATCCTCTTTAGCATGTCTGAATGGAGGTTTACAGTATCTGCGTGACCATCCAGGACAGGAATGTGTGTGGTTGAAATCACATGATCTATAAAAAGTTTATAGATTACATAATATGATCTAGAGTTCGGTGGTCAAAAGCTTAACCATTGTCATTTAGGAGGTTTTTATTTAATAAATTAAAACATAAGAGTAAATACAAGACTTTTGGATCAGGTGTTTAGGTGTAAAAGTTTAGTTTTTCTAATTCTCTAAATATTTCAATCTGTATTTATATAGAATAGTTTAGATGATTTTATTTTATTTTTTGCATTGTACTAAAACAGAGAACAAAAACATTTGCCATACTACATTTAAACTAAATGTGTTAAAATACTCATGAATTTTTGTCCTGAAATTGATTTTTATGTCCTGAGCTGATGTAAAGAAATTTTCTGAAGTCATCTCAAGAACATGGAAATGTAAAAAAATCTTTGAATTTAAAGGGCACCTATTTTACTTCTTTTTCAAGATTTAAGATGAGTCTTTTGTGTCTCCTGAATATGTCTGTAAAGTTTCAGCTCAAAGCATCCATCAGATTATTTATTGAACCTTCAGAATGTGGGGATTTTCTGCTCTGGACACAATGTAGCTGTTTTTGTTGCCTGTGCTTTTAATGCTAGTTCTCCCGGCCCACCATTTCCACGTGGCTGTTAGAGTGTGCCTCATTCTCCGCCTCGGCTGCGTCAGATAAGCAACACAGTGACAGACATGAAGACAGACAGATCTCATGTAGCGTTTGTGAGAAATACTACAGTAAGAACTTTCCCAATGATTGTTTGATGTATTTGTTGTGAAGTTAATGCAAGCCTTTCTGCAATGATGAGTCAGTAAAGACGGTAAAATCGCTGTAATTCATTACAAACATGCACTGTTTTAAAAACATTTTAAACTTGTAAAACTCATTCTTGATCGCATTGATGATGATTGATGATCACAGAGAGCTGAACGGATCCCAGGATTTTAATTCCAGTTGCTTTACGCACATCCTGTCTTCATCTTGATATGATTATACGTGTTAACTACTGAGACATATTAATATGCAGCTGTCAATCAATTCGATGGGTGGGGAAACCACATTCCTACGTCACGTTGTTGGGGGCTTAAAATGGGAGGCATATGGATCCTATTTTAACATCAGGAAATTTATAAAAGACTTATTGTCTTATATCACCCCAGTATGACAATGTACACACTTTACTTACACACAGTTCTGTCCAAACAGCTTACAAAAGACGATTTTCATCATAGATGTCCTTTAAGCAAGGTTGCATTTGGTTATCTGATAGTATCTCTTAATGAAAGTGAAGATCATTTGGAGGAACATCCAGCTTCAAAAACTTACTCTGTTTTGTTTGTTTGTAACTGTTGTCTGCATTTCTGCACAACAGTTAATGCATTTCTCAAAACAATTAGTGCAAACTGCAAAACCTAGCTGATAACCTGCAAAAGTGCATCACATGCTCAAAATGGATAGTTCATTCCTCAAAAGCAAGTATTCATGTCAATCAAAGTGTCAGTATCATCAAAATGAAAAGTCCTGACTCCATTGTTTATGAACAAGATAGTCAAATGGCTTTGTCATGTTTTCATTATGAGTTTACTCTGTACATTTTTTCAATGCAAAAAAGTCAGATGTTGGTGACACTTCCTGAAAATGCTCAAGACAGCACTATATACTCTTTGCAGAGCCATTTGAACACTACAGTAAAGTCAGACATCACTGCATTTAGTGAGGTATCTGAGTACAAGACACTGAATATGTATGTTTCACATTTTTACTGCATTTGCTCTTTAAAATTCTAATTTATTCACAGCATTGTGCAAAAGAATAAACACACCCTTATTTACAACAAACATAAACTCCCTTTGGGTTGAACTGTGCACAACTGTAAACAATATTGCAGCACATATCGGAACTGAACCTGCAACATACACAGGTCTGTAAATCATTCATCAAAGTGTTCAATTTTAAAGACATTTTCAGGAAAATAAAGTTTAAAAAACATTTTTTTATAAAGTTTATTTGACAGATTTTGACATCAAGTTCAACATTTTTGTATGTAATGACTCAAGTAATGAAATGAGGACTGTTAGTTTTATATGGAATGACTATTCAGCATTCACAAATTTAGTTCATTTTGACTGACGTGACATAAGCAAATGATAATGTTATAAATAGCAGAGAGTTGTATGAAAGCAATTGATGCATGTCCGAAAGCATTTGCAATTTGTTAAAAAGGAATGAGAAACTGCTACTAGGATGTGCACAATGACTAATTGTTTTGAGAAATGCATGACCTGTTGTGCAAATGTAAATAGTGTTGTGAGAAATGCACAACCCTAGCCATAAAATGCAGATCATGCAGACTTTATATTATACATTTTTAATTCTAATATTTATAGATACTAGTCCATATCACAACCTAAATATATGCAAAGCACTAATTTTATTTATTCACCCAAAATCTAGCAAAAGCCATAGGGCCAGACAGAATGTGCAGACATTTTTTGCTATTTCTGTGGAGAGAAAAATTTGGTAACACTTTATAATAACTACACACTGTAAACCTTTTATTAAACATTACCAAATTGAGAATTCATTATGCTAAACATTAAATCTGCATTATAAAACGTTAGTAAGCAGTTTATAACTCCAGATGCAAATGCTGTATTCTTGACTTATAACCACAATTTGGTATTGTATGCGTGTGTGTCTGATAGTCAGAGTGTATGGGTGTTTCCAACTACTGGGTTACAGCTGGAAGAGCATTCGCTGTGTAAATCATATGCTGGAATAGTTGGTGGTTCATTCCACTGTGGCAACCTCTGATAAATATCTAATTAAGCCAAAGGAAAATAAATGAATGAATGAATGTTGCATCAACTATTAAATTGATTAATATTAATTTTCATCAATATACTTATATTGTAAAGTGTCATTGTTTTATCTTTACAAACAAAATATTATTTTGTATTTGGGGATAGTACACGAAATAAATCAGGTATCACTTATCGGGTGTGTAAAAAAACAATAGTTCACTAAAATGTCAACCAGCCATTCTGGTGTTTTTGTCTTTGTCCCCCTGAGCATTTACATTCAGAGCACATGACCTTAATCTGGAGCCCTGACCCACATAATACTGAAGGTAGAGGGGGGTCGCAGGACTCTTAAGAACATTAAACGCTGCTGATTTCTCTCAGCGAGATCCTCAGCAGCTCTAGTACCGATGAATGTGCTTATCACTATCACTCTGATCAGACTACCCTGCACGGTGCACATTAAATCTGTTTACGTTTCGTTATAATAGCCTTAAGTGCGTAATTGCCATTTTGATGATAATCCTGTAGTATTCATACAGCAAAACTCAGCAAACTGATAGTTTGAAGGCCTGAAAAATGGCCTTGTACAGTTTTAAAAGTCTGTAAAACCTTGTGCTGTTGTGACCATCATTATGAGAGGTGTGAAGAGAAACAGGACGAGGCTGACAGCTGTTATGTAACTCAACACAATGGTGGTTGTGGGTGGACAGAGAGAGGGAAAGAGAGGCTGGAAAGTGGACTGTGGGTTTTTGTCATTTCTTATATGCTGCAGTGCTGAAGATCATTGCATGAAAAACTAACACACACACACATACACATACACAGTTTTTTCAGTATGGATAAATTCAATAAATGTTCTTTTTAATAGTGAATAAATAGAATTGTGTGGAATCACATTTTTAGTGTTTAATACATTTTTTTAGGGGGGGCGTGGCGGCTCATTGGTGAGCACTGTTGCCTCACAGCAAGAAGGTCGCTGGTTTCGGCTTTTCTGTGTGGAGTTTGCATGCTTTCCTTGTGCTCGTGTGGGTTTCCTCCAGTTGCTCCGGTTTCCCCCACAGTCCAAAGACATGCGCTATAGGTGAATTGAATAAACTAAATTGGCTGTAGTGTATGAGTGTGTGTGTTAATGGTTGTTTCCCAGTACTGGGTTGTGGCTGGAACAGCATCTGCTGCGTAACTCTTAGGCTAGAATAGTTGGCGGTTCATTCCACTGTGGCAACGCCTAATAAATAAGGGACTAAGCCAAAAGAAAATGAATTAATTAATCATTTTTTTAGGAAAACAAAGCACTTATTTCCCAAACACAGTTTGACTCTGAAATATGATCTATGCAGTCACTTCACTTTCGTTTACACTTGGACACAAATGCACATTATTATTATTATTATTATTACTATTAATACTATATTAGTTTCTAATGTCCATAACTGTAAGAGTCATCCATCATTATATTCCACACCGCAAATAAACAGATTTAATATGTGACTCACTATAGTGACTCGGTAAAGCCAAAGATACTGAAAATAAAGAATCTTAAGAGAAACAGAGGATCTTCACATCCAGATGTTGGACTGGGCTGAGCTAACTGACTGTTGAGTGGAGAAATGAGAAACAGTGCAGATGTCTCTGTCTGCAGGCCATATCTGCTCATATACAGCAGACCAACAGATCGCATATCCAACAAACCTGAATCCATCTGATCCACACAGACTCAGCCATGATTAAAGATCCTGTCTGGAGTGCGAATGAGGAGATTTGCCTGGATATATGGGCTCACAGGAGTGTAGCAGCCATTATAAATGAAGGCAAAATGTCCATAGTTTGGGGATTCAAGATAAATTGGTACTAAATCAGTTATTAAAGGATGTTATCATGTAAATGAAATTTGTATGAGATAGTGATTAATCAAATAACAATACAAAATCAACTTTAGCTGAGTTTCCATACTGATGTAAAGCAAATATTTTCAAAATTCACAAAAAAAAAAATTCCCAAATGCAATTGGTTTTGGTAACCAACAGTAAACAAGGCAGACATTAGTCATGTGGGTGTAATGTTTGCTACATCAGAGTGTTTCAAAAGCAAATGTCTTTCCATCTCCTGTTATTAACATTAACACTTTTCCAAACCCTCGTCCAAAACCAACTCAAGAAAAGCAAAACATTTTCTTTTGCTAATGAAAGGTCCCATGAAAGTGTTGTTAGTTTTTAAGATATCTACTTAATAAGCTAGTGCACACAAATTGTGACGAAATCCGCATTTAGGCGAAATAAAACTGATATAAACATGTAAAGCTTTTAGTTTGTCGCTTCCGCCTAAAATGGATCAACGGTTTTCTTCACGTCACTTCAAACTTCAGTTTCTCATCAAATCGTGACCAATCAAATGCCCTCTAGTCTTTGTTCTGCCCTCTTCAAGACGCCTCACATTTGATGGTCTTGAGCTCAACCACTTTCACTGCAGAGCGGTGGTAAAACCCCGCTATTGACTGTTTTTTTTTAAAGGGGAGGAGCTACACTATGACCCACCCATTCCACGGGTTGGTTGAGATTACTTCAAACATTAAATTAAAAATGTTAATTTAGAAGCACTTTAAGGGAACTTTAAGGCACTTATATTTGAAATTTGGCTTTTCCGTCACCCGTTTCTCATGTAATGCTTTAAAATGTGCTGATTTAAAAGAGAAAAGGAAACCTAGCTATTGATAATATTAATAAATGTTTTTTAACAGAAAAACATTATTTTAGATTAAATTGATTAGTTTAATTGATTAGTTATCGTCAGAAATGGCTAATTCCTGCATATTCTTATGACTTAATTAATATGAAAATTTACTTTTTTCTAAATAGAGGTGTGGCGTGGCCCCAAACCTACCCCTATTACTACCCCTCATTAGGCAATGAGCAAATTGTACTAATATATACAAATGAAATACAAATTAATACAAATTAGCCACTAAATCAAAACGCTATGAATTGCTCTGAGTTAGCATAAGATTATTATTCATTCATTCATTTTCTTTTCGGCTTATTCCCTTTATTAATCAGGGGTCACCACAACAGAATGAACCACCAACTTATCCAGCATATCTTTTACACAGAAATGACAACTGACTCAGCCAGGGCTTGAACCAGTGACCTTCTTGCTTTGAGGCGATCCTGCTACCCACCGCACCACCTTGATGTCCTAGGATAATTATGTTTCAGAATATTGCTGTTTATACCGTGAGAGACATCTATATATTCAAAATGCAATATTGTCACCTTAATTTAATTTGGCTAGCTGCAGTGCAAAAGAAAAATGAACATTGAAGATGGGTCTGTTCCATTGCATTATAGGAGAAGCACCAAATATTAAGTTATGCCGTGAAGGTTCAGAGCAGGTGGGCCAGTCCAGGGAACATAATATTTTTTTGACAGATTTTCAGACGTACTGTCATAATAGTCTCCCATACATTTCTCCAGGACTGTCGTCCCTGCTTTCCTAGACTGTAGAATCCTTTCATTTTTATGAGTTTTTTCCTCTTAAATAAACCTCTTGCCGCTCATCAGATCACACTTTCCCAGAGGGGCGAGTGGAGTCAGGCATTTGTCTGCGCCACGGATTGTGTCTGTTGAGGAAATGGACGTTTCTCCCCCCTCATGACATTAATCTTTCTCCCAGTGTAGCTCCAAGTTATTTCAATCCAATCTAGTCTGTGAATTAATTCTCCCCACTCAGGGCCACGTTTAATAAATCATAACTCACACTTTGTGTTAAATCAGTCATGGGCTCGGCCAAGGTTTCAACTCTGAACTGTTTCCTTTGCCTATATTCTCTTTTAGTGATAATGAATTTTCTGATGGATTCCTGATGGTGTCATATATCACATCCCTATCAAGCAGATGCAGTATAAACATGTTTTCCAAAGCTTTTTTTATCCATTTGATGAAACCTCATTCCTTGAAAAGGTAATGAGCATTTTATAGTCAGATTTTCCAATAATTTTGTACAAAAGTACGTTTTTGTTTGACCTTTTTTTTTTGTCAGAGAAAACAATTGTGTCTAATGATGGATCTAATTGAGCTAAAAACATTTCAAATGGCCTTTAAGATCAGTCTCTAGTCTAGCCAGAGCTGAGTTCTGAATGTACAGAAACATGTCCTGTAGCACGTATTTATATTCTTCTTCCACTGTAGTCAAAGGGCATGTAGATGCTTTGATGAGAACAATCAGAACGTTGTTTGCATAAAGACTCTTTTCTTCATGTTGTCTGAAGTTGAAGGTATAATAAAAAGATTGTGGAGGCAGTGGAGACACAATTACCAACCACACCACTATCAAAAATACATTTCTTGATGTGTAATAAACTCGCATGACTTTGCCTCACCAGATCAAGTGATTGGTCAGTGGTTTTTGTTCTAACCAGCAGAACATTATTTGCTTGAATGACCCACAAACTTGACATTATCTATCTCTAAACACAAAGAACGGTGACTATACTTGCATTTGTTATTTTGTATGTGTTTTTGCTTGCTCACTGTCATTGAATATTACTCATGTAACCAGTCATTTATTATAAATATGTGAAACAGTGGTTTCCATTATCTAGGCAGTGGCCATTTTGTTTTCTTGGACACATGAAATGGAAAGTACTCCATTATTCGCAAGTTACATACAGTAAATGATAATCAAAGATGCAACTTTGCATGGAAACATAGCCTTTGAGTTATTTTACTATTGGTAGACATTCATACTCCACACTGTGGTATTTTAGCATATCTGTACAACAGTTGCTTCTCATGCTCATAAAGTTTGTTTTGCTTCTGTCATCAGAAAAGCTGTCCAGACACTTTGTCTGTCAGCGTGAACTCCCCTTTAAGACATAATCTCCTGTCAGGTTGATTCTTCAGAGCGCTTTAATAGAATTGGCAGGAAGAATTAGCTCTATTGGCTTCTCTCAGCACTGACACTGATGAAATGCACTGCAGATCCTCTGCAAGTCGGAAAACAGAGCTTTGTGATTCTGTGGAAACACTGTCAAAATTTCCAAAGATTAAACCATTATGATGGTTTATCACACATGATCATAATGCATCCTATTTTGTAAAAATGCATGTTTCCATACTGAATGTGGCTACATAGTGGCTCACAATAGTCGGTTTTGCCAGACCACCATGGTACATTTATTTGTGGAAAATCTTATAACATTTGTCTCCACTCTTAAGAAAGATTACTGTTTTAACATACAGATTTAACATGTTTGTTTCAGTTAAATTAAACTTGGTTTCTCTGTTAAACGAGAACGATGTATGTGGACAAGTCTGGTGTGCATCAAACAAATGGTCTTAGACCACAGAAAATCAGAACATAGCACAGACCATAAACATCTAAACACAAAATAATTATAATTTGCAGTTCAGTGCAAGAGTCAGAAGCTTGTCTCCGTGTGGCTGATCTTTATTTGTGTGTTCCTGTTCACCCTTTCTGGCAGTTAAACGTCCTCCTATAGACAGTGGTGGAAAGAGTTGTGAAAAATCATACTCAAGTAAAAGTACCATTACTTGCCTAAAAATGCAGTGCAAGTAGAGTAAAAGTATCTTGTAAATATTACTCAAAGTGTGAGCAAAATGTAGACCTTTCGAAAGTAGTGAGAAGTGAGTATTGTGCTGTTAATAGCTGATGCATTGTCATAATTTGTGGATATGTCTAAATGGAACATTCTGTGTATTTATTTACTTATTGCCCAGCAGGAACAAAATATCATAAGATGTTAGGTATATAGGTTAGATTTGGGTTGTGATGTCAGATGACCAAAATTCAAGTCTAGCCAGTGTCTAAGGACATTGTTATTTTGATGACCAATAGCGACGTCAAATGACGTTAATATCTTGTTGATTTTAGGTTGGGTTAGAAAGTGACAAAAATCCAACGTCGAACCAACATCATGAACTAATGTCATATTGATGTCAAATACTGACATTTATTTGTCAGGTATGGCAGCCAAAATCCAACGTCTGATAGACGTCATAGTGGTAATGTCCACAAACCGTCAAGCTGCAACATCTTTAAATGTTGATGACGTGGGCCTGACATTGGGTTCTGACATCAACCTGATTTTCATTTACAAACAAAATAAAAAGTCCCCACGATGCTGGGGTACAACGTCAATCTGACATCATGTTGATGTCTTGTGCCTTCTGGTTGTTTATGGCCATTTTAGTCATCATACAGTAAACATCTGTCATCTTCTCATCAGTAACATGCATTTAAACAGTTTCTGGGTCAATGTGTGTGTAGAGATTTTGGACATCATATTGGACACTTTTAATGCTTCTAAACAGTTTGCTGCATTTATAAAACACATGCTTGAGGTAGTTCAGTATGATGCGATTTACTTTCTATTTGTGATTTGATTGAACAGGAATCACAGGACTGATTTTTTTCTAATCCCCATAGACAAGAAAAAAAAATCAAGTAATAACTGAAGGTTGAATGAAAGTAGTGAAGTAAAAGTACCGACACAGCATTAAAATGTACTCAAGGAAAAGGAAAAGTACACATTTATAAAACAACTTAGTAAATTACAATTTTAAAAAACTACTCAATTGCAGTCTGAGTGTTTGTAATTTAATACTTTACACCATTGCCTGTAGAAATGCATTGAACATCATAGAAAGTCAGTGAACATCAGTCCTCGTAATAAAATCACAATATACTTCATAGATATAATTAATGCTTTTACGATATATACTATATAGTTGACAATTATCAATCAATCAACAATAAAAACATCTTTGGTACACAGAACTATTAAGAAATTGCTGAGCAAAGGTGTTGATGGATGAGTTAAAAAAAATAAACAATGCAGAGATTATATGTCATTAGGAAGTTACAACAATTTGGTGTAAGTCAAGATATCTGAGTCAAGAACTCGGTTGAAAGTGTTGTAAGTATTAACATGATTGCATGGAATGGACTGTTGCCAATTAAGGAAAAGCAAAAACTATGTCAAGTAGTAGAAATTGCCAGTGCAATAGTAGGTAAAGCACAGAGACAACTAAATTAAATTCATTCAATGAGAATTAAACAGAAAGCACATGTCATTATTAAAGATTTTTCCCATCCTTTAAATTGAAAATTTAGCTCTTGCCATCAAAGTGACATTTTAGGCAACCTCAGGTAAAGAAAAATGTGTATCAAATGTTGTTTGTGCCAACTGCCATTAGAATTTATATTTTGTTTATTGTGAACACTCAATTGAGTACAATCATACAACATTTCAAGATACATTTAAGTATCAATATTTGACCTTACGTGATATACAATTTACGTACATTATTGTCAGGTGTACTAACTATACATAGCGCTCAAATTTTGTTAAATTATAGAAAGAAAAATGCCATTAGAATTTTAAAAACTGGGTTTTAAGTGTGAATAGAGTGTAAGAATGGGCACCTCAGCGGTTTGGACTGTAGTTTTGCCGAATGACTAAAAAGTTATCAGTATGATGGTAAAAACTAGTCAAACCACTCTTCTGCAATCTTATACCAAAAATGGAAATAAGGGCAGTATTAATACTTTAAAATGTGGGAGAGCGTTGCTATTACGTGATTGGATTGAACTGAAATATGGAGCAATTAAGTGTTGATGTTAAATCAAAAGTAATTTACAAACACTTGAATATGAAATGATTTAATGACAATAATTCTCTATGCTTACAACTGAATTAAGTACAAATAACTGTATAAAATGATCAAATATGACATAATAAAACATGTGATAATGATTGTACCCAGCTTAAATGTAAAAATAAAGTTACCAGAGGTAGAAGGAGAGACAGGGGGAGGGAGAGACAAAGACAGTAAGTAGGCCTCAAAAAGCTTGAGAGCAGTAGAGCCAGAGAAGATAGTCTCCAGAGCAGGAGAGAAGCAGACCAGGAGAAGAACAGACCAGGAAAAGAGACAGAGCAAAGTTTACCACCTATTTGTCTCTTTCTTGACCAAAGCCCAAATTCTGAGACATTCAAACTGACCAATCAACACGTGACTACATCGTAAAACCCTCAAAGTCAGCACACCAGGCCCTCATCTAATCAGTATCTGCCTTTGGAATCAGTATGGACCTTCTTTAGTGAAAAATACATGTTTGCCAACAGATGTATATGATCATTTTCATTCCTTCAAGAGTTTTAATTGAGTTGTTATTGTGAATAATGTGATGACATTGAATGTATTTGTGTTGCCTGTTTTTCTGTGATATGTGTAATGTGAATGCTGATGGGGTTGTGTGGTAAAGCCAAAGATACATTTCCACTTGGGGACAATAAGTAAAGTAAATAAAGTAAAGTAAAACACATCTAGTTTGTATACAAGTATAATAAAACTTTATAAACGTGATTTCCCACATTATAGTCACATAAATGCAAGTTGCTGTTCTTAAAAGTAACTCTATTCAAAATGTGATTTAGATCTGTAATTGTAAATTACAGTTGGAAGCTCCGCTAGTTAACCTTTGTGTCATCATCACTTTGCAGCATTATGCAGCAACAAAGGGTTTATCTTGTACCTGGATCTCTGCACTAAGGATGATAATCTGCAAGCGGTTATTACTGTGGATTAATTTCATGCTGATTGACCCAGTGACTGTATGAAATTCCACATCTCATCCTGTCCATGATGTTTCACAGCGATCATAACACACTGCCCTACTGATGGACTGTTCGCTGTCCTTATGAGACTGGTTCAAAGATCATCCTGCTGCTCCTGTGAGTTTGTGTGTGCCCAACAGAGCAACAGAGAGATGGCAGATGGTGCAGGGTTTACAGGTGCCACACTGTGACCGTGGTCCTGGCAAAGATTAGGGACTGTCAGCGCTCATATTTGTGGGGCCCGGGATATAGATAAGAGTTGCCTATTGCTCACGTTGCCGTCGTCTGAGGAGATTCTCATATATTTTAGTCTGGTTCAGCTCTGTGGTGGTGATAAAGTTTGATGCGTTCTGCATGGAGCTGGGCAAACATTCCTTCAGACTGTGGCGTTAGTCAGGAGCAGCTTTGGATAACAGATGCCTTGTCCTAAAGATCTGTCAGGCCCATCTATGCTTTACTTATCATTTACTATCTTTCTGTTTCAAACAGATGTCTTGATCATGCAATGGTGTGTGGGTGGAGGGTGGAGACTTGCTTTCAACTTTTGAGAGCCATTCACAAAGTCTGCAAAAGCGTCTCCTCCATGTTAACTTAAAGTCTGTGTGAACTCAAAATTTACTATGTTTATTTTGCTAGCGCACGTTGTTATTCATTAGCTGAACAATTATTCTGGGCAAGTTAATTTATTGAAAAAATATGTTTTTGTTTGGTCAGTCAAAGTCTGACCATTTGCTTCTGTGTTTGGTGTGTCAGTTCTTCTATGTTGATGTCAGTTTGATGCTTTAGCCACAATAGTTTTAACAACATCCCCTTTCACCATTAGTTTGCAATGAGGAAATAAAGAATAAAAAGAAAACCCTGCCTGTCACAATCACCAGCAATCTAATCCTGGCAGATAGTAATCCGCCGGTATATGGATTACAAGTTTCAGTCATGCACCACACCCACTCACACCAGTTCCTGATCCTGACTTATTGCTAACACACAGCCGGGGGATTGTCATTGTCAATGACTGATTACAAGGACTTTAAATACAGCGCTCACACAGACATCTGTGCTGAGTCTTGTTATACTGATTGTAAACACTACGATGTGTTTTCCTTGCCTCGTCTTGCCGTGTTTTTGACACTTGCCTTGTTTGTTTGTTTACGTTGTCTGCTGCCTGCTTTTTAATCATCTGCCTGTTTATCAACCACGACTCTGAATTGCCCTTATATATCTGTTTGCTCCTGTGTTGACTGTTGCTTGCCCGACCTTTGTAATAAACCTCCGTTTTGATCTGCACCACTCTTGTCAGCGTCCCATTCACATTACACCTCCCCTAGACAATATTCTGTTTCAGTCGGAAACACATCATCATATGTAAATAATAGTCTTAGCATTTTTTTGTGCATGCGGACTTTATAATGAAACAGTTCTTCTCCCAACATGTAAACAGATGCTCAGACTGTTTTCGCTGCAGTTTCTCTGATTGGTCCACAGCTTTAGAACTGACATCGATGAGTGGTGCTTTGTGTAAGGTTAAAAGAATTTCAACTTTTACACAGTGTTCCAAAACCGCAGTGCTCATGCATGAGGTGCTACAAAAGACGTAAGACAAGAGCATAATGCTCTCGCACATTCTTCATGTGCATTTACATGGTAAAACTTGGGATGTAACCAAGAGTTATGTTGAATGAATCGTGAGACATTTTTTGAACAAAGGGATTGCTGTTTTTACAGGTGCAATCTTGCTTTACCAGCACATACGTAAGTGGCGGCAAAGTAAAATGACAGCGGTGAAGTGTGCCAGACAAACTGTGTGCAAGTACTGCAAAAAGACGTTTGACGTTGATGTGAAAACAATTGTCACATACGCAAAAAAAAAAAAACTATGAGTAAGCCAAACCACGCAGACCGGATGATTTGCAGCTCCGCTAGCTCTAATGAGTGCTACGGAGATCACACGGTGCATCAGTGTTTTCAAAGCGAAAGTGTGACAATGTTTTTCAGACTGAAAGAGAAATTTGTTACAGATCTAGGATTATTTTTACCCTCTTCTTTTTAAATGAGTTTATGCATATTTGAATTTTAAGTTACTTATTATTATTATTGAATATTTAAAATGTTCAAGATTATCTCTTCTTCAGTGTATCACACTGATATTTATACTAATTAATTACACAAGTAATATTAATTATTCAACTTCATTATCATGTTAAACTCCTGTCTCTATATTACTTTATAATTAGAACATTTATAATCAGTATTTTATGCCAGTGGCTGGTCCCCTGGATCCTATTGACCACCTCTGTACACGCTTCTTTCCGGTTTAGGAAAGGCTTGCCTCTCCTAAAATTGCAATTTAGTTATGGCAGAAAATATATTATTTAGCAAGAAAAGTGCAGCATTTAAGAAAAAAAAATTTCCCCTTAAATTTGTTTTAAAAAATGTTGTTAAAAATCGTGACTGAATCGGGAATCGTAAGATTAGTATCGTGATAACATCCCTAAGTAATACATAATGTTTACGTAGAAAAACATTGAAGTAACACATTCAATTGCAAGAGTTCATTATTTGTGAATGACCTTTTGGTCTTCTGCATATTGACATGAAATAGTTATGATTCATTTTTTCCCTATTGTGCTCTTTAAACATTTAGGCATCAACAGCCTAAAATTGCCAAGGTTTTGAGGCGTAGTCCTATTTTTGAGGCTATCCTAACAGGAGGAAAAGAGTTAAGGAAGGGACACTTCTGCGAAATGGCAATCTAGTGTTACACAGACACTCAAACACATCAACTGGAAGCACTGAATAAATACATTTTTGACCTTGCAGATTTAGACAGAATGTAACATTTAGCCGGCTGCTTGCCTGTATTTACAGTGTTTCATGGTTAACAATTGAAATACGATATTCCCATGCTCTTTTATGTTGTGGCGTGTCACCCTTTGTGTGTCGGTTCACCCCACCCTCAGACCTTTATGACTTAGAAAATGGGTTATTGTGGAAACTCGCACTTCCAGTTTTGAGTATAAAGTTAGTCTCATTGTCTTGCTTAGATAGTGATAGCGCTGAATGAATATATGATGAGGAGAGTACAGCCAGCTCCTTACTAGCATCAGACTATCAGCGTGTGTTTTCTCAGAGCACAGCTCCAGCTGTTTGCTTAAGTGCAGTGTTTGGCTTAAGTGGAGGCTCTTCGGGAGCTTGACAGAGTCCGTGAACTGGAACTCACTGCAGTGCAAGAAAATTGTGTTGCAGAGAGGCCAGACGAGGATGCTAGATAAGAAAACACTCTCTTTTAACTAGCCTTTAACTTTACTTACAAATAATTCTCTGATCAATTGTTAATCACAAAACAAGATGATGCTGATGATAACCCTCAAGTTGTCAACTTAGGGGTTGCATTTTTGTTTTGTTCTGGATATTCTATTCCCATATCTGGGTTATTAAAACATAAACATAAAAGAACAGTTTTTTTTTATTTATTTGGATCCAGTATTATCAACTGGGGAAGAAAATATTTAAGTAATTGAAGTGAATTTCCAAGCAAATATTACTCACTCAATTTAATCTAAAGTGCATTAAACTTACAATAAAAAAGTAAAGCTAAAAAGTAAAAGCTTAAACACAACCAAATCAATATAATTGATTAATGTAACTATTAATATAACAAATTAATTGATTTAAAAAATTCACTAATTCTAATTTAAGGCTTTAATTTAATTTAATTTAATTTAATTTAATTTATTTTATTTTATTTTATTTTATTTTATTTTATTTTATTTTATTTTATTTTATTTTATTTTATTTTATTTTATTTTCCTTTGGCTTAGTCTCTATTTCAGATGTTGCCACAGCAGAGTAAATCACCCTTTATTTATTTATTTATTTATTTATTTATTTATTTATTTATTTATTTATTTATTTATTTATTATTTTTTTATTAAATATTAAATATTTAATTTAATGTAATTTAATTTAATTTTATTTTTTTCATTGTCTTTTAGTTTAGCCCTTATTTTAGAGGTTGCCACGGTGGAATGAACTGCCCTTTATTTTATTTTGTTTTATTTGTTTATTTTTAAATTAAATTAAATAGAATTATTATTTTTTATTTTATTTTATTCATTTTGCCATCTTTTGGCTCAATAGGAAGTTATAATAAATCAACAGATGACAGAAAAACTGTAAAAAATTTGAGATTGTTATAACTAATGAAAATATATATTCTTGCAGCCTGTGCAGCACAATACAAGAAGTGCTTTGTTGATCAATCAGTTTTTCCAAAAAAGTAGTTTCCGAGTTTAGTGTTTATTTTGTTTCATTAAATGTCAAGGCTCACATACTGCTCATGCCAAAAGTAAACACAATTTAGCCATAGGTTGTTTTGATGATTGACATCTTGTATCCACCATGCGCTTAATATGTAAAACACTAGATTTCCAAATGACGATGTTCAGCGTACAAGATGTGTTCCTTCCAGACAGCGATTAATCAGCTGGCTCTGAGTGTGTGCTGATGCAGCGTTATGGCACTTCATTACATGGATGAGTGGTCTTAATCTATCCTGCCAGTCCTTAAACCACGGAGTCCTCATTATAGCTACTCCACAGGATCAGCCTCTTCTCCCACTATCCACCCTACAAGGCCACCGCAGCCTTAATCTTAGTCCAATATGCCGTTTCCTCCAATACAAATTTTGGGCCGCTTCCATATTCTCTGTGCCGGGACGAGGGTACGAGTAGTCCTGACCCTCTATCCTGTGCAGCACAATACAAGAAGGCCGATCACACACAGGAAAGAGTTTGGTTCCTGGCACATCGAAAAAAGCTCTTTGTGTTCCCAGAGTGAGCAGGGAAAGAAGCTCGAATCTCCCTGCTGGAGGAGATTAGATCCTGGAAGAGTTTCAAGAGCGGGGCGGTTTTAGTGGCACTGTCGTTCTGGGAGTCGTTTTTCACCGTATAGCCATGTGTTTCATCCTGTAATTCACTCGCGCCGGATTTGTTTACTCCTTCTGTGACAGAAAATGAGTTTAAACAGATAGTTCCCTTTAAAAAATCTGCCATTTTAGAGACTAATGTTGTTTCCAGTGTAGGCTGCTTTTTATCTGTGCAACATAAAAGGCATTTATTTCGCTTATTTAACAGGTCTGCATGAAATTGCATTTTTTCCCCCTTGCAGTGTTTTGATTTCAGTGATTATATATTGTGATTTAAAACCTATGTTACTTGAATATGTTTGAAGAATGAATTATTTTAGAAAGGTCACGTAATTTTGTAGGGGAGTGCATCTCTTTACAATAAAATAAACAAGATGGAAACCAAAATACACAAAAATAATACAAAAGAGAACATTTGCACTCTTTAATATTTTTCTGGGAAGTCTTAAGCCTCATTTACACTATAAGCGACTCAGTAAAGTGACAAGCGACCTTTCATTTCAACGGCGCCAAAGTTGAGAATCCTTTGACGTTATGCAAATGAAGAGCGACTTTCTTGAGTGACAGCCAATTGGAGCACCAGTAGAGTTCACGTGATCTTCTCTCAGAGATCCTGATCAGAGGCCAGTTGTATTCTCTGTGCTGTAGACCCACACACCCCTGCGTTTGCAGCAGATCGCCACCCAGAGTGACAGGCAGCTAGCTACTAAGTTGCTGCCAGTGTGAATGAGGCCTTAATGGTAGATATTGAATGATCAAATGTAAAATATCACTTCACAGTCTTCACTATATAAAGGAAATAGTAATCTTTGAAAATCAACAAATGTTATTATTTAATGTATAAGAATGCATAAGAAGATTTGAAGCTTAGCAACAGGACTCTCAGGTACATCAGGGGGTTTGTGTTAAAACATGAACGTTTATTTAGATGTAAATCAGTTTTTTGTCTTTGCACTTTTTTTTTGGAGTTTAGTTTGAGTTGGTTTCTCTTTGCACAGGCAAGTGAAACACTGCTGCCAAATTTCTCTGTTTGATTTCCTCTCTTCCCTTCTCTGGCTGGGATGAACTGTGTTTCTTTTGTCCTTCTGCAGATTTAAGGTTCATGAACCTGCAACCTCATCCCTGTCACCCATGTAGAATTAATCTTGGGTAGATAGGCACGCTTGCTCCTATCCTGAACATAATGTCCGCAACACACTCTATCATTTAAGAATAAATACATTTTTGCAGCAATATAAAACTGCTGCTTTGTTTGATTTAAATCTGTTCCTGCTGAATGAAAATGTTAATTTCTTGCTGAAGTTCTTTATCAAACTTTAGAGAAGTAGTTGCAAAAGATAAATAATTTTATGCAGAATTGTTTAATGTCATCTTTGATAATAGAGATGGAAATTAATCACAATGCTAAATGAATTCATTCATTCATTTTCTTTTCGGCTTGTTCTCTTTATTGATCTGGGGTTGCCACAGCGGAATGAACCGCCAACTTATCCAGCACATATTTTACTCAATTCCCTTCCAGCCCTTTCAGCTGCAACCCAACACTGGAAAACATCCATACACACCCGTTCACACACATACGCTATGGACAGTTTAGCTTACCCAATTCAACTGTATCAAAAGTCTTTGGATTTGTTGGTGAAACTGGAGCACCCAGAGAAAACCCACGCAAACACATGGAGAACATGCAAACTTTACACATAAATGCCAACTGACCCAGCCAAGGCTCGAACCAGTTACCTTCTTGCTGTGAGGCAATTGTGCTACCCACTGTGCCACCGTGACACCTGCTAAATGAATATGTACAGTAATTGAAATATGACAAGAAAAGTAATACAGTATAAGCAATCACCAAAAATCAGGAACGCGCCATGAAAATAATTCTGATAATTATTTTGTGTTAAAAATAATAAATGTGACCCTGTACTCTAATACATGACCTCTAATAGTCTTAAGTGTAAATTCTTTGAAATTGAGAATTCACATGAAAGCTTAATAATCTTCACATTGATGTATAAAACTTAAACATCTTGAATTTGATCTTTTAGAAAATCTATATACTGAGAATATTGCCTTTAAAGTTGTCCAAATTGAGGTTTTAGCATTGCATATACTAATCAAAAATTAGGTTTGAGTATGTTATAAGTCAAATTGACTAAATATTGTTACAAAATATGATCTTTGCCTAATATATAAATCTTTTTGACTCGTACAAAGTGTTATTAGCTATTGGCAAAAAAAACAAAAAAAAAAAACATTTTTATTATATAATTTTTTTTATTCATTAAGAGTCCAGATTCAAAACCGTCCAAATGCCATCTGAAATTTCCATCGAAGATGAAAATTTTTCTCAGCCTCCTTTGTTTATCTAGATATATTTCACTCTGAAAATCAGGAAATTAATTATTCTAAGCCATAAAAGTGATATTACTGCACTGAATTACCCAACAGTCAACAATTAAAATGAGTGTAGTTAACTCAAAATTTACTGAAAGTCATTTGGAAAGAGATTTGAACTCAGTGTTGAAAGTTATGAGTTAATTCAATTTTCACAGTACTCATATAGAATAGTTTTTTTTTTAACTCAAATGGTTTGTAGCAATGGGTTTTCTCAAATGGTTTGAGTTAGCTTAACTTGTTGTGTTTTGCAGTACTCAATTGGTTTGAGTTCTGTTCATTTTTTGGGCTTTACTGTGCTCAAATTGCTTTGTTACTCAAATGGATTAAGTTCACATTACTCATTAGGCTTAGTTTTGATCTTAAATTGTTACAATCGGTTTCCTCAAAAGGTTTGATTAACTTTTTGGGTTTTACAGTGTAAACATATACACAGGAGCCTGATAAAACAGCTAATCTTTAAGGAAAATGTCAGATAGCATTTAGAGCAGGGGTGTCCAAACTCAGTCCTGAAGGGCTAGTGTCCTGGAGAGTTTAGTTCCAACCCTAATCAAACACACCTGAACCAGCTAATCAAGCTCCTACTAGATAAACTAGAAACTTCATGGCAGGTGGGTTGAAGATAGTTGGAGCTAAACTCAGCAGAACACCGGCCCTCCAGGACCGAGTTTGGACACCCCTGATTTTGAGATTCTTCATATATATATTCTAAATTTGCTTCAAGTTTCATCAAGGTTTGACTTGTCTTGTTAACTGTAAAAATAAATGGCAAGACTTTAGCTAAAATTTCTTGGTCAAAATCCAATAATTGTGACAAAGTCTGGGTGGGAGAAAAGTGACATGGTTTTGACTCTCATCCAAGTGGTTTCATCTGTGCTGTTGGAGATTCCCTGGCACTGAACTGCGTCACACACATCACAATGTTCATGAATCGCTGCAGGAATTGCCTCCAGATGGTGTGTGCATCACAATCAACTGTGTGAATTGGGGCAAATCTGCAGGGGTAAAGATGAAAGGACAGAATTAAAAGTAGCTGACAAATAGTCCCTCGGGCCCACCCTGGTTCAGAGATGATTTCATCTTTACTCCGAGAATTTGCAGACTTAAGATTTGCAGTCTTGGCCCATAATGTGCTACATTTCATACTTTCAAATAAAAAAAGATGTCTAATCTCAAAAAGTGAGCACTTGGCATCATAGAGAGGGCATTTTCAGGAAAGGTCTATACTTTGTTTTTTTTTGGCTCTGGATTAGTTCACAGTGTCCTGTCCCTAGAGCTGTGAGCCCTCAGAGGAATGGTTCCAATGCAATTCCCATTAAACGGATGCTTTCATTACGACAATAACTTAAGCTTTCTATGTCTATATATCTTGTCAACTCATGGAATTTATGATTGCTGATGGATGTGTTCTGCTGGGGTGACCTGCGGTGTTGGCTCCTCGCTGACATTTGTCTAGCGCTCTGTAATGGAAACTGAGTGTCAGTATTTTGAAATAATTCTAACAGATTGCACATAACAAGCCAAATTCTGCTAAAATGCATCTCCGGGAAGCATAACAAGTAGCAATTGCTCTATCTTTAAAGGGATAAATCACTAAAAAATGTAATTTCTGTCATCATTTACTTGCTGTGATGTTGTTCTGGTTTTCAATTCATCCTGGGCTCTTGAAGAATAATTGCAGCATTTTTGGAAATAAAATATATAATGTTGTTATTGGAAACTGATAGGACGGTTTAAAAAGTGAGATGTCCAGTGAGTGGCACGGCAAGATGTTATTATTGGTTCATGGCCTGCATAAATCACAGCAATATGAAAATCAGTAAAGGTCAAAGGTTAATTCCTCATCACATTTATTAACAAAATAACACCCCATTGACTATACGAGTGACACACAGTGACAAAAAACAAAAACAAAACAACCATTCATTTCAATGAAGGCTACACAATTAACAGTGTCTTAGTGACTGGATGTGTCGTTACAGCGAGAATTTGGGACATAGAAACCTAATTCCCATTGATCTCTATAGGTTTATTGCATCATACATACACTGATTTGCAATAATCTGTAAGCTCACAATACAAATAACGAAGAAAATCATATATGGAAATCTGTTCTTGTGGCAGCTCATTCATATATTCACTATAACTGAAAGGTTACCTATGTTCACATACTGTCCAGGCTATACACAACTCCTTAACTTTTCTGATTTTGACTATAATGTAATAATGGGCAGCTTTAAAACGATAATTATTGTGAAAAATGTGACTAAATTATGACTCAAATCAGGTGACGCAGTGGCGCAGTAGGTAGTGCTGTCGCCTCACAGCAAGAAGGTTGCAGGTTCGAGCCTTGGCTGGCTTTTTTTAGTTCCGTGCTTGGCTTTTCTAGTTGCACTTTTGTGTGGAAGACGGAATATTATACAATGCATTTTTCAGCTTCTCAGACACGCAAAAGCGATTATAAATATATCTACACATTAGTATTTGTAAGATGTTTTTCAAAGGTATTGCTATAAAACGGGCAGCTTTTTCTATGGTGATTTGCATTGGTTTACACTGTGCACTCTTAAACATGTCTGAAAACATGGCGCAACGCAACTCGTCATGGCATAGATCCCCATTCTCTATTTTCCATGCGGTAAAGTGTTCGCAGCAGATAAATTGCAGAAATACCTCAGGTTTGATGGTGAGTAACAATGACAGAATTTCCATTCTTGGGTGAACTTTCCCTTTATATAACGAAACAATCTAACTAAACTGAATTAAAGTTCATTTCAGGACAGGAAGACCCCAATCCTCCAACCAAATGAGAGTCATTACTTCTTAAGCAGTTCACTGTCCTCTAGCTCATAGAAACTGATCAATGATCTGCTAGGCCTTTATGAGAAAGTCAGTCATTGTATTCAGGAAATGCAGTGAAATATTGCTTATTCAGAACACACAGTGTTTAATAAAGCATAGATAATTATCTCGAAAACTTGACTGTGAATTATAAGGTTAGATAAATCTCATGTTATGAGTAGTGCTTGTGCTCCTGCATATGTATGTGCTCATAAGCCTTGGTAATTTGAAGTTGTGATTTTAATTAGGAGAGCATTAATGACAGAGAGGGGTTGTAATTTGCTGGTGTGTAATAGATCTGTGAAATCAGTATTGCTGCCTCATTTGACCCAGCGTTCATTATAGTTGTAGTGTGAACTGTGGAAAGTATAGACAAAGTGGTTTGACACTAGGTTCTATGTAGGGTCTTGTAGGGAAAAATAAGATGACAATCTGGCTCCATGGAAACAGGCCTTACAGACTCTGGACAACAAAGCTGATAATAGAGCGCACACAGTGTTCAGGACATATCAAGGCTGTGTCTTTAATAGTTATGAAGGTGACCACGATGGCACACGCAAATCCAATAGCACCAGCTTTCTTACTCGTTCACTCTCAAAACTGCTTTAACATTTCAGTCTGCTTGAACAGTCTCCTCTCTAGCTGTGTCCAAATTCTCATTACAATCATAACACTTCATGACCTTATAATCATAGGAAAATAAGGTACAAGGTTATACACTTTTATTATGTACACTTTAGATACTAATGTTGGCCTTTAAAATGATAGTTCACCCAAAAATGTAAATTCTGCCATCATTTACTCATTCTTTACTTGTTCAAAACCTATTTGAGTTTTTTTTTCTTCTGTTGAACAGAAAAGAAGATATTTTGAAAAAGCTGCTACACATTGACTTCCATTGTATTTTTATCTACTAGGGTAGTATGCGGGTGAAAACAGCCAATGTTTTTCTAAATATCATCTTTGGTGATAAAAGAAAGTCATAAAGGTTGAGTAAATGACGAGGTAGTCTTAATTTTTGTGTGAACTATCCCTTTAAGCTATATATATTTAGAGCAAAAAATGGTGCTTCTTGTACATTTGGGAACTGCCCCAGGGACAATCCTTTTTTGGGAGGGCATGAAACATAAAATCATTTACTTTATACACACATTTTTTGCAAGGAATTACTTTTTGGTAGCTTTCACATTTCATTTCTGTCTTTTTTGACATCTCAGATGACATTTTGGGATAGTTAACACAAGCTATGGATATTGGTCACCTATTGTTTCATGTTAGCTGGGAATTTTGTGAAGTAGACTGATTGCTTTATTTATTTATTTATTTGTTTCTTTGTTTCTTTATTTCTTTTTTTTTAATATATATATTTGCCAAACGATGTTTAACAGAGCAAGACATTTTTCACAGTATTTCAGATTTTTTTTCTTCTAGAGAAAGTTTTATTTGTTTTATTTTGGCTAGAATAAAATAAGTTTTAAATTTTTAAAACACAATTTTAAGGACACAATTATTAGCTCCTTTTTTTTCTCGATATTCTACTGAACAAACCATTGCTATACAATAACTTGCCTAATTATCCTAACCTGCCTAGTTAACCTAATTAACCTAGTTAATCCTTTAGATGGAACTTTAAGCTGTATAGAAGTGTCTTAAAAAGATCTAGCAAAATATTATTTACTGTCATCATGGCAAAGATAAAATAAATCAGTTATTAGAAATAAGTTATTAAAACTATTATGTTTAGAAATGTGTTGAACAAATATTCACTCCGTTAAACAGAAATTGGGGAAAAATAAATGGGGCCTAATAATTCCGGGGGTTTAATAATTCTGACTTGAACTGTATATATGAATATATAAATGTCTCCTATATCGCTTTCTTAGAGTTGCAAACATTGTAATTGATTGTACCTGAATGTTTTAAAGTGGCTTGAAATGATCACACATAACAGGTCTTAAAACACATGCAAATAATAAACGTTTGTGTACATTTATGGTTAGATTTTTGAATGAATCTTCAAACTGTATGTTTTTAGCTGTGGCTCCTGTTATATTATAATCCCAGTATATAAGTATAGTCCCAACTCGACATTGCAGATCATTCTATGCAACTATTATGAATGTGCACATAGAGATATTGATGCTGATACGATCTACAATGCAGCTCTATATGGAATGCATATAATTTTCGCAATAATAAAATATATGCTTGTACTTTTTTGTATTAATTCATTGCCTCACAGCAAGAAGGTCAATGGTTTGAATCACAGTAGAGCCAAAAAGCCGTTCTATGTGGAGTTTGCCTGGGTTTCCACCAGGTGCTCAAGTTTCTTCCACAGTCCAAAAACATGTACTGAAGGTAAAATGGTTAGAGTAAATTGGCTAATGTGTTTGAGTGTGAGTGTGTGTGTATAACTAGTGGTTCATTCTGCTGTGGTGATCCCTGAGAAAGACTGGAATAATCCTGTGTGAGTGTACTTTGTAAATACAACACTGAATTTTCAACAGTCCTTAGTGTAACGCATTCCTGCAGAAGTCATTATAATATGCTGATTTGTCCAGAAGCATGTATTATTATATAATGCTGGAAACAGCTGTGCTGCTATTTTTGTGGAAAACATTATCATTTTTTTCTGGTATTTGTGAAAAATTCAACAAGAACCAATTTCATGACAAAATCATATCCATTCAGCAACTGCTGAAAACATTTTCATGAAATATCCTCCAGGACTACTGTTGCTCCTATCATTTCAGACACAAGTGTGTGGGTGCATGAAAAATTCAGAAGGATACCCAGCCTCTTTATCTCTCCAGAGTGGGGAATTTGATGTTTAGTGTTAAGTGTGCCTTAAAACCGTGCCATCCTCTACAAGCCAGACTATTTAAACATAAACCACCATTCACCAATCTCATCCACAATTACCACCATAGCGACAAGACAAATAAGGAGAAAATGATGGACACAAACAGGAATGGGACGGTGGGCAAAGTAAACAAGACTCTTGATGCGAAACTGTCTGCCAGCTCACACACACACACACACACACACACACACACACACACACACACACACACACACACACACACACACAATAAAAAAATAAAAACAGTCGGGGCAAGGCCGAGGCAGGCTGCACATTTCAGTTAGTAAACAGCCTCCAGACTTAGTCCGTATTCACTGCAATTACCAATGACAACTTACTGCACAACATATCACAGAGCTGAAAATACAAACAACACAGCCGCAGGAGCCCTCTTTATTATTCGGAGTCTCCATTACTCTGGCTTTAGATCATACTGCCATTTTGGAAACACACTACATGTAATAGGGGCCATATGTTCAAAAGTTGGCATTTTCTTGAGATAAACAAACTCTTTTGCTGTAAATAACTTAAATCCACACTGCAGATCAAGAGGAAAGCATTTAATGGTTTAGGATTTTTGCCCAGGAATGTCACAGTAAACTGAGTATGATACAGGAAGTCACTTTAAGAGAATGACTTACTACTACTACTTACTGTAAATACTATTAAACTATTCTAGCACAATTTAAAGAGTGGGTCCATACAAGTGCTGCTGACTGATTGGATATTTCACCAGTGAAATTTAAACCGCACTGAACTGTACTAAACTGAACTTTAACTCTGAAATCTAGACTTTAACAGAACTATGTTAGGCTGCATTGACACAATCTACATTGTAAAAAGCGCTAAATAAATAAACATAAGTTTTATTGAATAGGGGCGACGTGACGGCGCAGCAGGTAGTGCTGTTGTCTCACAGCAAGAAGGCCGCTGATTCGAGCCTCGGCTCCGACAGTTGGTATTTCTGTGTGGGGTTTGCATGTTCCCCCTGCGTTTGCGTGGGTTTCCTCCGGTTGCTGCGGTTTCCCCCAAAAGTCCAAAGACATGCGCTATAGGTGAATTGGGTAAGCAAAAAAAAAAAAAAAATGTCCGTAGTGTATGTGTGTGAATGAGTGTGTTTGGGTGTTTCCCAGTGATGGGTTGTGGCTGGAAGGGCATCCACTGCGTAAAACCTATGCTGGATAATTTGGCGGTTCATTCCGCTTTGGCGACCCCAGATTAGTAAAAGCAACTATGCTGAAATGGAAATTAATGAATGGAATGAATTGAATAGAAGTGCAATAATTCTTACAAAAACTGAATTTATATACTGAAATATTTGTGGTTGGACAATAATGTGTAGAATATAGAAACTTTACTGAAAAAAAATTTGATCCAAATAAATTGATTTTAAAAATGCAGATTTTTTTAAATCCAATATAAAAATCTATGTGCATACTGAAAACACTGGGATTTATAAAATATATTGCAGTTCAGGGATATTTTAACAGAGATATGTTGGTGTGTTTTTAAATGTTTTTTATTTTGCAAAATATCACCCAACTCTACACGGGACTGTTTAGACTGTGAATTAAAGATAATATTGCTGTAATGTTCTGCTTCTTGCACAAAGCGGTTATTTCACAAACCAGTCATTATTAATTTTGACTCTCAAAGTGCTGGTATAGTTGTTTACTTGCATTTTATGAAACACCAATGACCACAGTTTCAGCTAAAAATATTTTTTAATTTTCTACTGAAGACAACCTGAAGTACTTTAACACCATTTTTTATGTAAGCTATCTCTTTAAGATGCATAAATAGTAAACAGTGTGCTAAATGCTATAACTATATATACATAATATATAACATGTTATTTATATTTGAATATTGAATTTGTGCCTGAATACTGCTAGACTCCCAGAAAGAATATGCAGATGCACTCTCCTACAAAATCTTCCCAATCAATTTAAATCTGTGATTTGTTTAGAAAGAGAACTGTTCATTCAAAGTGTGATTGGAGATGACTGCCATCCTCTAAAGCCTTTTTTGTTCTGTTGCCCTCTGAAAGGTTTAGAGACATCAAATGCTCTTCTAACAGATATAAATTTACCTTTGTTCCTGAGGCAATAAGGCTTTACAACCTTACATTTTAGCAAGTTTTTAAATTTAAAATTAAAATGTTGAATATATGGGTCTTTCCTATGTTTTTTTGAACTATTTATGAAGTTATTATGAAGCATGCCGGATTGTGTGTTTTTTGAATACTGTTTGTAAGTGATTTGTCTCTTTATGTGTTAGTTGTATCATAAAATCCTACTACCCTAATGTAATTGCCCCATGTGGGAATAATAAAGTTGTTTTCATCTGGTGAAAGTATACTCTATATCATAGGTCTCAAACTCAGTTCCTGTAGGGCCGCAGCTCTGCACAGTTTTGCTCCAACCCTAACACAGCAGATCTAAATAATTGAGGTGTTCAAAAGAGTCATGAACACCTTCATAAGTTGGATCAGCTGTGTTTGATCAGGGTTGGAGCAAAACTGTGCAGAGCTGCGGCCCTCCAGGAACTGAGTTTGAGACCTATGCTCGAAATTGCAATATTTATCACAGAAAAAAACCACGTTGCAATGTCATTTTTTTTCAATATCTTTTGCCACTAATTTAATATTATCTTGGGTAAGTTTATTTAATATTCCACATTCAGGGTATCTTTATGTAAGAACCTTTTCATAAGAATCTGGAAACCACTGAATTCGAGTCAATAATATACTGTAAGGCTTTAGCGACAGTAGAGTTCATGTAAGTGTGTTGTCTGTCTCATCTCTCTCTGCGTCACAGGCTCTTGGCTCACCACAGTACTGTGTTCAGTAAAAGAGAGTCATGTACAGGCTATTACTGTCAGAACTGGCATTTACAATGACAAGGATATTTCTTCAAAACCTCAAGCTCTGTTCGACCTGGGGATCCCACATACTGAGATAGAGAGATGGATATAAATGGAGAAAAAATAGCTAGCTAGGCAGCAGAGAGTGTGCAGGAGGTGCTTGCATTAACTTTACGGTGTCTGTTTTTGCATTTATTGGAGAAGCTTTAGTGTTTCCTCCTATCAGAATAGTCCTGACTCTTGCCTACACATCAATAAGAAGCCCTGCAGGATGGACGCAGAGCTGTGTTTATGCCCAGGCTCTGTGATAGCTGCCAAAAAAAGAGGGCTAATTTAATTGCATCATCTCCATCAAAGCACAGCAGATTCACCTCACAGGATGCAAAACGCAGAGGCAGTGTATAAGAGTTACAGGTTATCTCCTATATGCACTAGCCATGTTTAAATGCATCGAAAAATTACGCTCTTAGGAATGAAGGATGAAGGTGCGCTTTAAGAAAAGGGCCTCCAGTGGTGTTTAGCATGGCTGCACTCAAGTGTTATCCAATAGTAGCGTTCTTGACACATGCTATGCTAATGTGCTCTTTATCTGCCCTCGTTACACTGTGTTCTTGCCAGACGAGATGCGACACGCATGCAGCTAGAAGTAATTTGTCGGTCTACACTGAATGTGAACCAAGAAACATAAGCAGCCAGTCAACATATTTGAGTTTAATGTACAGTAATTTGGTGATTTCTGTGTGCTGTGGTGGAAATAGAAACCAAGTCGTCAACAAAATGTTCTTACGCTCATCATGGCTGGTTAGGAAAAACAGCAGAGCAGATAGCTTTTGACATTTGACACTTTATCATGTGTGTTTTGTTGAGTGTCCTCAGCCTGAGATCACAGTTCAAAACCCTGCCTCAAACTCAATGCCATTCTGTTCATGATAGTCTTATATTTAAACATTGAAACCTTTTATATGTTGCTAGTGTCAAGAATTGTTACCTGCCAATTTTTCACTAGTTTTCCTTTGGGTATTTTTAGAGCTTTGCTTCATTATATACAGTAAATGAGTCATGAGAACGCTAATCATGAATGAACTTTAACTACAATGAGTCACATGAGTTCATGATTATTTGTTAGTACATGTTGTTAATATTGTGTTAATTAACATTTAGGTTTAAGCTAAATGTAACGACATGAACTGTTCATGTATAATTATCTCATGACTTTACTTGAAGGGGCACATTTTTATTATTAATTTATCCTTAACTAACTCCTGGGTTTAAACTGTTCCTGTTGACATAACACTTTTTTGTAACACTTAAGATTAGGTCACAATTCATGCTATTAACTAATGGCATATTACCTGCCTATTATTAAGATATTAGCTATTCATTAGTAGTTATAAAGTATGATCTTATTCTACGACCGTAATCCTACCTAAAACCCACACCTAACTTCTACCTTACTAACCATTAATAAACAGCTAATTAATAGTTTATTAAGACAGTAATGTTAGTTATTGGTTTGATAATATAGTTGATACAACTAAACTGAAATGTGAACAACTTTTCTATTGTTAATCTGTTTAAACGCTCTAGATATGCTTTAACTCAAGGTTAGTAGAAAGGTTAGTAATGAGCATTTTCACACAAGTATTTGTGTATTAAGCATCTGTTTTGTGAGAAGTGCTTCTCATATGATATGTGAGCGACCCGTACAGCTTTAATTTTACATTTCCTTGAGCGAGAATGACGTTGACTGAAAGTTTCTGTCGTACACCACGCCCACTTTTGGTACCCTTTTGGCAGTGAAAACGCAACTCTGATAAAGGTGACCTGTACCCGGTTCGCTTTTTTTACCTTTTCATAGTGGAAACGGCCATAAAAGCGTACCAAACCATACTGTACCACTCAGTTGAAACAGGCCATTATTTTGCTTGGAAAAAAAGACCACTCTTTCTGCCACATTTTGGATTGTTTAATAGTACTGTCCGGAAGGCCTGTCTGTATTCAAAACTGGAGAAAGTAAGATCTTATTCAAGGTGTGTAGTACAGTTTCTGATTTCGCTAATGTTGTGTAAGGTAAATCTAAAGCACTGGTCAGTTCTCACAATGTGGTCTCTTTGCCTAGCTGAATGGAGGAGTTGTGATGAAGTGTTGAGTTGGCTAAACCCACAAGCAGTTTTGTCTTGGCATTGTTGAATTGAAGGTCTTGTTACTTTATCCAGCAAGAAATATCTGTCAGACATGCTAACATGCGAGCAGCTAGTGTAGTCTGATTATAGCTGGAATGACAAGCAGTGTTGTGTGTCATCATCAGCATAGCAGTGGTATGGAAAGCCATTATTCTGAATAACAGATTGTGGAGATTGCCTTGTAGATAAAGAGAAGTGGTCTTAAAAGTTCAAGAGTACTTCAAGAGTTCACACTTAGCTCATGATTTATACATAGCTTGTTTGGCATGCTGTCCCGGGAGAGAGCCCTGAGCTCAAGGGATCCTCGAGCCCAGGGCTCCCCCCCTTTTGCAGGGCGAGTGGAGATGGAGCTCAGGTCTATCTCAAACTCCCCCGCTGCTGAGGCCAAGGCGAACTTCCTGAGAGTAAGACATTATAAAAAAGGTTTAGGCTTGTTTTATCTATAATATAGAGCACATTTTGGATGGTGGGAGGAAAGCGGGGAACCCGGAGGAAACCCACGCGGACACGGGGAGAACATGCAAACTCCACACAGAAATACCAGATGGCTCAGCGAGGACCCAACGCCATTGGTATTCTTGCTGTGAGGCAACAGTGCTAGTCACTAGTCACTGGCGTTGGTTTCTCATTATTATTCATAACTGAGTTTTCTTATCCTATGAGAAGAGCCTGCTTCTTAATTATTCATGACAGCACGTGCTTTCCGAAGGCAAGGCAAACCTGCCAAGCTGTGAGACCCTATGACTGGGTGAGATTGCATATGCTGACTCCACATGTGGCATGCAGTATTTAGCCTTTCATGAAGGTCCGTATGTGATCATTTCCATGATCCACTGGGTTGCATGTTTTCCCTGCGATGCTGTCAGGGCGGATACAGTAAAGCAAGCTGTATTTTTGTTTGGAGACCTGTATGAGAATTGGAGAGTGGCGAATTTTCTCTTTTATCAGTGGAGTTTGTTCCTTTAGACACATTGCCTATATCCGTGCTGCTGTGTTTGCCTATGTGGTTAAAATGCTCCAGATTACCAGCAAGGCTAATGGTTGGAATAGATAAGGCAAGAGACCTGCTGCTTTCAGACCCGGGTATTGAGGAGGAGAGAAGTCTGCCTCATTTATAGTGTTAATATAAACACGATTATCTTTATAATGATATAAATTCTGGTTATCTGTATATGAAATTACGAATAATTAGCAGGACATTAAATTACTGTTTATTTCTTTGCATTTTAAGTTTGTACACTATAAAATCATGCGTCTCCTCACAGTTTGTGTTTCATTTTGAGAGCCAACTGACAACAGTTGTTCGCTTCCATCTTTCTCCCCTGCTCTGCTGGCCATGCCTACCTCCCTCTGGTTGCAGCGCTCCACATCCATTATGGCTTCATGGCCCTTTAAAACTGAATCTTGTGGCTTACTGTTTGCAAATAGTATTTAAAAATATGCAGACATTCACTCTTGTTTGTATACCAATATGTTGAAAATGTAAAACATTTAATGTCTTATCACATTTTAAAAGCAAATATCATGTAAATTATTCAATATGTTCAAATCTTAACAGTAAATTTAGTTATTTTCACTATTGGGTATTACGGTCAGATGTTTTTATTGGCCACAGCCCTGATTATGTTTGATTGTTAGAGTCCAATAACACGTAAAGTAAGAGGCATTCATCTGGTTATTTATGTTGCCAATACATTGGCCTCCATGAGGTGACCTGCTACATGTCTAGTAAATCTGTATTAATGCAGCAATGACTGACGTCCTCTCATGACTCATGAATGTTTTTTTTTTTGTACAAAATGTCTGTATTTGAGGAATACGTGTTGTGTATTTCTTCAATCGCACATCAAATGAATAAAATATAAGACACAGAAATACTCAGGTAAATATTTATATCCCATATTTCATCCCTGACATT
Source organism: Danio rerio (assembly GCF_052040795.2). Classification (NCBI taxonomy): domain Eukaryota; kingdom Metazoa; phylum Chordata; class Actinopteri; order Cypriniformes; family Danionidae; genus Danio; species Danio rerio. The sequence goes on along the minus strand of NC_141023.1, from coordinate 35,379,010 downwards.
TACCTAGACTGAGTTCAAACCACATCTCTCTTTTGTTTGGAGGATGACCTCTGCTGTGAGAAGAAATGAAATGACTCCTTCTGTCTCTATTCCTTTCAACTCTCTCTATTTGTTTTGCCGGGAGGAGAATGAGACAAACAACACAGCAATATAATCCAGAGGTTGCCATGTTTAATCTCATTACACTAAAGCTGAGTCCATGAATGATCCAGAGAAATGGAGACCCTCAGTCTATACAACCCCACATGCCATGGCCTTTCACAACCAGTGTGTCCTCTGTACTTTCAAAGACCGCCAACTCTTTGAAGCTTGTGATATGGCTGTGAGAGTCAGCAAGCCTTTTTAGTTTATCACGAGCCAAGAAGAACAATAACGAAACCTCGGTGAAACCCAACACACATCAAGAAGAATGGATACTCTTATCCCATGCTATTATAGCCATTGTGGTGGCCACCAAATTGCTTGCTGGCAGTTACTTCTTGGCTTTGCAGGCATTTACTGACCTCTTTCTGTGGTGTTTTGCTTAAATAGTTGATCTTGGGATATTTGCGACTGGTTTAGTGGTGGTCTGTGTGATGAGATTATTTGAGGAGTTTATCTGACTGTTTTCCTCCAGGCTTCTAATACTCTCTCTCACACACACAGCCTGCCATTTACCGCAGTATCAGGGACGTTGTGTGTTTGTGTGATATGCAATCGCATCTCATTGCTAAGCTCTCAGTCCACACACTACAAAGCTCCTCCGCCTGTGGTACAAATTGAGATAGATGAGGCTGATGTTTACCTTGAATTGGAAAGCAGTCTGTTGTTTATTTACCACTTGGATCTCGAGCACGTCTTTTGTATACTAGACTGTGTTATTTGAAACGATTACATTCAGCTTTGGCATTTTCAATAATCGTCACAGAAGTGATACTTTACAAAAAGTTGCTCTCTTGATTGTTGACACAGTTGACATATCCATTGGCCTGTGATTGTCCGGAGGCTACAGTTAGTCATCAGAGGAGCGTCCCGGCTATTTATAGGGATACGCTCAAGACTGCCTTGAAACAGCTGCGTGAGTTCAAAGGAGGCCTCTCTGAACGTGCACCATTGTGTGGCGCAGATGTTGCTTTGTTTGTTTTTGAGGCATGTTTAAAGTTCGCTTTTTACGTAAACATGAAGAAATCCAATTGTTTACCATCGTAATGAATCTTTAATGATATTGGTGGATTCCATTGTAAAGAATATTTTTTCATATAATAAAATTAAATAGAATAAAATTTCATGTACTTGAAACTTCTTGGGGTGTCACGGTGGCACAGTGGGTAACACGATCGCCTCACAGCAAGAAGGTCACTGGTTCGAGCCTAAGTTAGGATTTCTGTGTGGAATTTGCATGTTCTCCCCTTGTTTACTCCAGGTGCTCTGGTATCCCCCACAGTCTAAAGACATGTGGTGTGGGTGAATTGGGTAGGCTTAATTGTCTGTAGTGTATGTGTGTGAATAAAAAAATCTCAGTCATTAATTATATGCAAATACCAGTTGACTAATTAGAAATAAACAAAGTAGTGGTCAACACAAACTTTATACTTAGCAGCTCTCTGAAAATTTGATTTCAGGTCCTGAAAGCATTTAAGTTGCCATCTAGCACATTATCCAGCCCTACTGCTCATATCCACACCTTTTAGCCATCATTTAATGACTCCACATTTTCAATTTGGTTCAGTAAAGGAATGGTCACTATAAGAGACTTTTACATGGATGGTAAATTTGCTACATTCCCTCAGCTGTAACAGAAATTTTAACTTTTACCATCACATTTATTTTTTAGATATCTACAGCTGAGAAACTATGTTCGTACATCTATCTTCCACTTTAAACTATTAGCAGATGAAAATGATAGATATAAATTACTTTCTGCCTCTCCTGATACTTCTAATTTAATTTCCCATTTTATTTATGTTTTTTTTTTGCTAATCAGTTTGACATATGTGATTGAAAGATCCCTGGTAGAAAGATTTAGGCATTCAAATTACCAATGAGGACTGGAAAAAGTCTATTGAGGTCATAAATAGATGTTCTATTAACTCAAGACAACAACTAATCTAACATAAAATAGTATACCAGCTTCATTATTCTAGGGTTAAGCTTAATAAATTCTACCCCCCGTCTCCTCTAAATGTAACAAATATGAATCTGCAGAACTAGGCTCATTAGGACATCTGTTTTGGTCATGTCCAAAACTTGTTGAGTTTTGGAACAAAATTTTCAGATTGTACTCTAATGATTATTTATGTCTTATTTCAGAATTTTCTAGCACTTTACATTTAGAGAGACTTAGACACAATCTTTCTGATAGCGTTGCTGGCTTTCAAAGCCACCTGGAAACCCTTTTTTAATTATTTGTCAAATGTCAAGGAATACAGTTTAAATATATGACCCTGTAATTGTCTGCAAGATCGCCTTATTGCCTGTGCACACTGGCCTAGAAATCTATGTGTGACATCGTTAACCTACTGTATGTATAAAATTGGAGAGCCTGATGTAATAATGGATTTAAAATCTCCTTTTCTTGTATTTTTTGTTCTGTTGCTTTTTTTGCCTTTTCTTTTCTATCTTTATAATTTTTGTTGATTTTAATATAGCTCTGTGTTGCTTTAAGGTCAAAATAAAAATATAATATAAAAAAAATAAATTAACAAAGTACAGCAATGCGGTGGCGCAGTAGGTAGTGCTGTCGCCTCACAGCAAGAAGGTCGCTGGTTCGAGCCTTGGCTAGGTCCGTTGGTGTTTCTGTGTGGAGTTTGTATGGTCTCCCCGCGTTTGTGTGGGTTTCCTCCGGGTGCTCCGGTTTCCCCCACAGTCCAAAGACATGCGGTACAGGTGAATTGGGTAGGCTAAATAATTGTACATAGTGTATGAGTGTGAATGAAGTGTGTATGGATGTTTCCCAGAGATGAGATGCAGCTGGAAGGGCATCCCCTGCGTAAAACATATGCTGGATGAGTTGGCGGTTCATTCCGCTGTGGCGACCCCAAATTAATAAAGGAACTAAGCCAAGTACTTTAGGGCTTAGAGGGAAAGCATTTCTCACACATTAAGATTAGCATTGCTTTGGTTTAAAGCTTTGGGAAGATTTAGGCTGCTGGATGATGTCATGGAAAGTGAAGGACTACGCTCATGAATAATAATCAGGTCATGCTAAAATAATTCTGTATGCTATTTTTTTTCATTTTTAACTTTTTCAAAAAGGGGTAATAATGCACCAAAAATGAAAATTTGCTTTTTAGAATTACTCACCCTCAGCTCATGCATTTTTCTTTCTTCAGTGGATAATTAAGTTGGCAAAAGATTTTTTGCTGATATTGTGGTCCTTGTTGGATCACAAAATACATTCGTTAATTTTTTTTAAAAAAAATCACTTTTTGAGACTACAAAAAACATTCATTCATTCTTTTTCCTTCAGCTTAGTCCCTTATTTATCAAGGGTCGCCACAGCGGAATGAACCGTCAACTATCCAAGCATATGTTTTATGCTGTAGATTATGTTGCAGCTGTGACCCAGTACCGGGAAACATCCATACACTCGCTCATACACTACAGTCAATTTAGTTTATTCAATTCACCTGTAGCACATGGACTATAGGGGAAACTGGTGCACCCAGAGGAAATGATTTAAAATAAGCGTATCCTGCTTACCAAGGCTGCATTTATTTCATCAAAAATACAGTATAAAAAATCAATAATTTATGATTTAATTTAATCATTTATTCCTGTGATTTTAAAGATGAATTTTCCGCTTCATTACTCCAGTCTTCAGTCACACGATACTTCAGAAATCCCTCTATTATTCATTATTATTATTATTATTATTATTATTATTATTATTATTATTATTGTTGTTGTTGTTGTTGTTGTTGTTGTTGTTGTTGTTGTTATTATTATTAATGGTAATAGTAATAAAAGCAATAATGACTGGAGTAATAATTTCATTTGAAACTGCATACATTAATAAAGCAGTTAAAATTTTTACAAATATTTAATAATTAAACATTTTTTTTTTTACATTTAATAAATGCCACCTTGATGAACAGAATCATTTAATGAAAAAAACATGGAAAAATAAAAAACTGACCCTAAGCTTTTGAACGGTAGTGTAAGTGGACAATACTGTTCTGGAAAATACTGTAAATCAAGATGAAAGGAGATTGCTTTAGCAGTTTATCTGAGTGCTTTGTATGATACCTTTTGCAGTGGATTAAAGCAGTGGATCACCATTCACTACAACACACAAATACCTGATAAAGCTTACATTCGTATGTCGTAAATAGTGTGCATTTCTGCCACAAAGTAATTCATTAAGTGCTAGGGACAGTCTCTCCCACGGTAAATGATTCCCAGTGATCATATGGTATCTTGTTTTTGATTGACAGGAGCTCCACCGCTCCTCATTCCGGTTGCATAACATTTTCATCCGCTTCAATTTTGCACTCTTTTGATGTGAAGTCTTTGAGACCTCGTGTGGAGCTTGAAAACTGCTGGATCTTGGTTTCTAAGTCTTAATTCAGCAGTAGTAAGATCTGTCTGTGACTGACAAGCTACTAAGAATGACTGTGCATTTCCCTGGCTTGTTTTTTTCTTTTCAGCTCACAATGGCAGTATTTCCATATTTCCAAGAATATCATGTGTATGTAGTGGCACACAAAAACCTCTCAGACTAATGGCCTCTTGGCCCTGATTAAATTTGTTTTTGTGTGCTTGTGTTTTGTAGTGTGTGTGTGTGTGTGTGTGTGTGTGTGTTAATGGGTCTGTGTGTTATTTAAGCCGACTGTGTACCTGAAATATGTCAGAGCTTTTAAGTGGGTCTAATCATATCAGTCACCAGAGCTTTGAACTTCTGTGTCTGTCTTCGAGTGTCTATAAAGAATCCTCTGCTACCGAGGGAATCAGATGCTCTTAATTTGGCCCGGGAATTATTATTGGGATCTTAACCATTTCAGCTGCTGCAGCGTTTACATTATTGATCTGCTTATTGATTTATGATTTGTATTTTTTGAAGAATGAAAGACTACAAGGTGGTTGAAAACTGTTTTTGCTTGCAGGGAGAAAATGTTATGTACTGCATAGTGGAAATATGGTACATACTGTATACAAACTAAAATCTGGAGAGAAGTTCACTTATGTTTAAACATATTGCCAGTTCACATTTGATACATTAGTTTACTTAGGTTTTGAGCTATTTATTAATGAAATGTAATGTAATGTACGGCATAGAAATTCCCTTATGAAAAGAAGTTAAATAATGATGAATATTATTATTATTATTATTATTATTATTATTATTATTGTTGTTGTTGTTGTTGTTGTTGTTGTTGTTGTTGTTGTTGTTGTTGTTGTTGTTGTTTTTTTTTTTTATAATAGGGCATCACGGTGGTGCAGTGGGTATCACGATACCCTCACAACAAGAAGGTCACTGGTTCGAGCCTCAGCTGGGTCAGTTGCCATTTCTGTGTAGAGTTTGCTTGTTTTCAATCACGTGGGTTTCATCCGGTTCCCCCACAAGTCATAACACATGTGGTATAGGTGAATTGGGTAATCTAAATTGTCCATAGTATATGTGTGTGCACTGTATTAACAAAGGGAATAAACCGAAAAGAAAATGATATTCATGTTAATTTTGAGTTAACAAACAAATCCAAAAGAACTGTGTTATTCTACTTAAACTGTTGTAACCACAAATTACCATGGTTTTTACTGCACTATCTATTGTTTAATCATGGCATCTGTAGTAAAAACTTTGGTTATACTTTACAAATGGTAATCGTTGTGCCCTAAATGTCATGGTTAGTACACTTGTATTTGAATTAACCATTTAAACTTAGTGCCAGGGACTCCTGAAATATGATATACGCATTCATAATGTACAAAATCTTACGTGTTGTGCATTATGAAGAAATTACATTGTTACAATTATATAATAATTAATCTGTTGCAAATTCATTCATTCATTTTCCTCTGGCTTACACCCCATTCACATGGAGCATCAGCATCAATGCTTCCCATTCACTTTGAATGGGTGACGTCAAACATTGCTGAACTGAATTGTGGGTCCATCTGTGCTGCTTCAGTGGTGTGGCTCACTGCAGAAGTTGGGAATTTCTCAAATTTTCAAGCGCCAATGGAATCGTTAGCCAATCAGAACGCTTTATGCAAATACCCCAGCTCAGACAGAAGCGGACTTATTTCATTGGCTGATGCTGCTATAAAGATGGCATCAACCCCATCTTCATGCCTTCCATCAAGCGTTGACTTCAAAGCCCCGTGTGAATCGGGTGAAAAATTCTCAACTTCTGCAGTGAACAATGCTGCTGAAGTGGCGCAGACAGATCCACAATTCTGTTCGACAAACGCTTTAAGTCAGCTATTTAAATTAAAGAGGAAGTGTTAACGCTGACACCCCGTGTGAATGGGGCTCATCTAGTGTCGCCACAGTAGAATGAACCGTCAACTTATCCAGCATATGTTTTACACAGTGAATGCCCTTCCAGCTGCAACCCAATACTGGGAAACACCCATACACATTCATTCACACACAAACACTACAGCCAATTAAGTTTATTCAATTCACCTATAGCACATGTGGACTGTGAGGGACACCGGAGCACCCAGAGAAAACCCACAGCAACACAAGGAGAACATGCAAACTTCACACAGAAATACCAATTGACCCAGCTGGTACTCAAACCTGTCTTCTTGCTGTGAGAAGACAGTGCTAATCACTGAGGCACCATTTTGTCCCCTGTAGCAAATTATTCAGATATTATATGGAAAATATTTACTTTGTATTAAGTTGATATTGCATGTACTCTGTCAAATAGAGTAATATTAGCACTGAAAACAAATACATTTAAATTAAATTACCAGTTGAATGAAATAGTATTTGGGGTTATTTATAAAGCTGTTGTTTGAATACATGTCTTTAACAAAAAATTACATTGAAGGTGGAAAATATTGTTTGTAAAATCTCCCTTGAAATCTTAAGTGTGCACGAGCAGTTTAAAATCCCCTAATGAATCACTTAGCAATTCATTTTTTCCAGACAGCAGCATGTCGTTGACTCTCTCTTGGCGATTTGATGTCTTACTCTCTTGGCTATTTGATGTCTTATTAGTGAATTACTGTGTATAACATTAAAGTCTCCTTTTTTTTGGTGTGAGAGTATTGGATGATGGATGAGGTGGTGTCTGCTGTCTGAGCACACTGGACCATTTAGTGCTGTCCGTGGCCCTGCTGTCCCTCCCTGCTTCTTTCATGAGCATCTGAAATGACAAAAGCCTCTCTCAGTCCATTATAGAGAGTGAAGAGAGAGCAAAGACAGGCCAAATTGTAGTGCAGATCTTCTGAGGCTTCACATTGACCTCCTGACCTCAGTATAGTGTTTGGGACACCACTGTATATATGACTCAGCGTTTTCTTTGTTTCGTTAGATCATTCTTTCCATCATTCCTCCATTCATGTCTAATTCCTTCTCAAGTATTTCTGGCATTTTTGGGTGGTTCAATGTTTTACCCTCTTCATTTCTGTTGTTTTCCATATGGAGTTCCAAGGTCATCTGATTAGGGTCTTTTAATTGAAGATGCTTGTGACGTGGATTGAGCATGATGTAATTGTAGATGATGGATAGATTCTATTGATTTCTTGTTTGACCCTCTGTTTTCCTATGGACGTCATGGTAAAGGTCAAAACATTCACGGTTGGAGTCCATCTGTCTTTTGTTTTGCACCCTTTGCATTTTAAGTGGCTGCCTTTTATCTTATTTTTGAAGATATCGACCATATATCAATTATTCTTACGGCTAGAGTTTGTGAATTATGGGTCATTTACCCCAAAAATGTGAATACTGTCACTATTTAATTACTGTCATGCTAATCCAAACCCTCATAACCCTTTTTAGATGTACAATAAATTACAATGTAGTAATTCATATGTATAATTTAGATACATAAATGTATTATACACTGTATGTTTTAAAAGTTCTTTTGGATAATTTTAAAAATAAATAAATAAAAATATTGGATAATAGTTAATAACTAATAGTTCAGAGTTCATGCTCCTTTTTTGACATTTAAAATGGCCTTTCCCATTACTTAATGGTCCTAAATTGTAATAAAAATAAAAAATAAATATAAATTTTCCATACTGTACTGTTTAATGCTTAGGCCTATCACAATATTTATTTTTGTTGGAAGATATATTGTACTAAAATATATTGCAATAAACAATATTATTGTCATTTTAAGAACATTTAATGCCAGAATGCCAAAATAATATCATCACAATGCGAGTACACTCTTCCAAAGAAAACATAATATTTTATTTTGACGAATATTTAATTTAATTATAGTCATTTTAACGATTTAATAATTCGGTATTGGAATCAGAATGTGAGAACGCATATCCTAAATGAATAAATAATAAATGTTAACAAAACACTGCTCTGTAAAAAGTAACAGAGGTATATCTAAATATCAGACACCCACATGAAAAAATACTAAAGTAATTTAGAATAAATACTATTGTTTTTTTAACCATACTGACCTTGACACCTCCAATAGAGATAGAGAAGTTGCACAATCAGCTAAAATGTTAATGTTAATTGCTAGAATTTGTTTCATGAGTGGGCGATATATATTGCATCACCAAAAATGATTGAGGTCATGTCTATGTGTTGTGCGGTAATCAATATCAATATATCGATTAATATGACAGGCTTAGTAATGCTGCGAAATTACTAAATTGACTTGATTTTGACAATTGTTTTCTGTCTTTTTGTCTGTTAAAAATACAGTGTAGTTAAAGATATGTAACTTTTGTCACTCTAGCATTTCTGTTTTGTTTGTCAGCTGTGCACCCATGAATTCTATTTGTGGCATCAGAGTACATACTAAAAGCTAAAGAATCGGTGTGGGTAAGTCTTATTCTCTTCTTAAAGTCAGTGGAAATGTTCATGATATTAAATTAATAACATTACAAAGGTTTATAAGTTGTCTACTCTAATCTTCTGTGAATGAACGCAAGCCAAAACACAAGCTCAGGGCATAACTCGTTCAAAGAAGCTGTCTGGGTTATTTATAAATCCATTTAAATATCCAAAAAAAAAACTGTATCAAGTTTTTATTACAGTTTCCTCTTTTTGCTTCGAGACTGTCTTGCTTGAAGATTTTTTTTGTTATAACAACCAGTGATTTGCCATTTTTCATGGTCAGTGATCAATTTTCTCTCTTAAAACAGAAATACTATTTAGGAAGATGGATCCATGATGTAATCACTAATTTTGTCGGTGTGTAAATGAATTTAGCCAATTTTAGAACTACATAGTGCACTCAAAGTGCATAGTGCATTTCAATCTGTCATGATCACCAGCGGTCCATATGAGAACACTGCAAGAACACTCAGTTCACTGAATTATACATCTGCCACTAAACTGGACTACATATCCTATCATGCACCTCACACAAACACCAGTTTCAGATCACTGATTGCAAACACACAGCTAATAAGTCTCAGCAAAAAGTGTGTTGCTGCATCCCAATTCACATACTTATAACACGCCCTAAAAGTATGTTTGTACTTTTTTTGTAAAGAAACAGTACATACTTTTGAGTGTGTAACAAAGGAGCATTCAAGCTTTGGGACATACTACTTCCTAGTTAAAAGATCGTTATGTTGCTTAGTTACGTTCGTCCCATCAATCATCTCAACTTATCATCCACATTTCATTCATATTTAATTACCTACCTTATTGGGGATTCATCTGTGTGTTAATCTGCAATTCACAAGTCTTTCATGCAGAGAAATTCCTCAGGTCTGTGGGTAATTATGCATTCAGAAGTTAATGTCCAAACATATCTTGATATAAGTTCACGTTGTTGTAGATGAAATACAACACGGAAAACACATTTTAAATATGTTTAAGTTGGCTAGCAACAACATTAATCATAAGGTAAACACAAAACAAAAGTTTCCTCCTTCATGGAACTCGACTCTTGTAAACACTCGCTCCATTGGGCTTGCGCAGGTCTCATCCCCGCCCACATTCATCAGCGATACCAAGCTGACCAATCACAGAGGTTGCGCTACTCATCGTTGCAACACGTAGTGACTTTTTTGAGAGGTGCGCATCAGCGTCGTCGATGACCATGGCGAGGGCTATGCGACCATGTGCAGGCTGCACCGATGCATGTGTGTGCGCTAGATGCAGAAGTGCAAAATCAGCCTCAGGTGTTCTCCAGTGATCTGCAAGGGCTGGATTAAAAATTAGATTTTTAAAAAATATATATTTAACAAAATTGGTTAAAACAAGTGTATAGAAAATAATACAATGATTTGGTATAAACACATTTAAAATCAGGCATCTATATTATTACACAGGCCCCGCAGTTTTTCACAATTTTTGTGTGAATTTTTTTGTGATAAAATAACAATTGTATGATAAAAAAATATATATAAGAATAAAGATATTTAGTATTAGGTAGCCTACTATGTTAGATGTGGAATCTCACAAAATAACAATGACAAAAATCATAAATATAAAGCTTCTTACTGCCTACTGCACAGGCTGCACCACCCCCACCCCACCCCCACCCCATGATTGTGAGGGTAATCATGTCATCATCAGTAATCATATCAGCAGGTAAGACCTAGTTTTTTGAGAGACACTCAAATAGGCTGCGTAAACAACGTCTGTAAGTCATGTAAAACAATTAATTGCAAATTAAAATAAATATATTTTAATTATATGGTTTGAATTTGGGTGTTTTGAGATTATTTAAATTTTTTTGCTTTGCTTGATGATTTTCTAAGATCGGAAAAAATTGTGAATTTTAGTTGATTTTGCATTGGATTCAGCGATCGTTGAATCTCGAAAAACAGGGGGTCTGATTGTAAAAAGGAATGACTGCCATATTAAATTAACTATTGAGTTTCAATATCTGACACTGGTTTACTCATGTTCACTGATTAAATTACCACTAGTAATTTCCCTCCACTGCAGCTCTTGAATCAAAGGTTAAGAACTTTGGTCACAAATCAAAAGAACCAAAGGCACTGATATCCATAAACCAAACCTGCTGTTTGTAGTGTATATGACTTTGTAGCCCATTTGTGGTCCATTCAAAGTGAAGATTATTGGCAGTATTTTGATTTTTTTTTATTCAGCTACTACTAACACAGTTGTACAAGCTCTTGCATGATAACCTTGACACTGAAACGCAGTTGCTAGGAGACAAGATTTATGTTGCTCCTGGCAGGATCAGCAACATCTAGCAGCAAAACAGTATTGGTCGAGGGCAAGTGCGGATTTCTAATGTGATTATTGCATGCGTGTCGTTTGTGCATATCTAATCGAGTTCCTCTCTGATGGTTATACATTAGCTTGCCTCGGATCGGCCCAGGTTGTTTTCTTTAGCTCAACGGCTGTCTGAGAGGAAAAGATACATTGGCATGATCCCCCGCTGCTGTCTGAAAGCCTCTGTGGTTTCTCTGCACTCCATTTTCCATTTTTCTTGTACTATTACGAGGAGCTATTCTCGATTTTAGCTTCCATGCAGTCAGACACACTAGGGATGGTATTTTACCTAATCAGAGGACGAAGCCCATGTTACGATGGTGTCATTAAACTCATGTCATCATTAAACTGGACAGTTTCCGCTTCTTGTCGGCTGAGGATTGGTAGAGGTTGTACGTCAGACTGAGATCAGACATGTAGGCTTTCTAGAAGACTTGTCACAGGAGAAGAGAAACTCTATATTCCCTGCTGTGCATTCGTAGAGTAGCACAGAACCAATAAGGCAAGGTCAGGAAGATGCCATCTTCTTCCATTTAACACCCATGCAAAAGGTGTTTCATTTGTTATGCACCACTATAGTGGGAATCTCAGAGAGCAGCTTAAGAGGTTAAGTCTTTTTATGCTAGTCTTTTAGATAAACGAATGACCTTTGACTGTAGTGTGCTTGAATAGTGCGGAATTGCATCATCATATTTTGTTTTTGTAAGATTCGGAGCTGTTTTGTAACCATGGAGACTGCATCCCTTAGTAACATAAAGAGTTTGAACATAAAGATAACCTCAGTCGGCTAACACACTTGTGTTCATAAACACTGCACATCCACTCCCACACCCACATGCATAATTTAAAGGAAGTCTGATCAGAAATGGAGCCTTTTGCAAGGATGGGGTCCGATTTCATGGGTTTGCACTATGAATATGAATGCATTATTATTTTTGTGCTTGTTTTTGTCCATTATCATTGTCATTATACTAAAGTAAATGTCATTTAATAAACCATAGAAGTGTTTACTGTGCTCTACTCTTAAACGTAAATGTCACTTAATAAATCATAGAAATGTTTAATGTACTCTTAAAATTAAATGTCATTGTATAAACGCTAGAAGTGCTGTACTTTTATGAAATTAAAGGATCCAAAGGCATGGTCCCACTTTATATTAAAGGTGCAATAGGGAAGTTTGGCACCCAGTGGTTAAACTAGGTATTGCATTCCTGCATTAAAATAAACGCAAGCGCAGGTTGCTAGATTGGGGATCAAAAGGAGTGAGTCTGATGATTGCGCTTAAAGGCTGATTTTAACCATGTGCTAACTAAAAGCAGAGCATATTTACCATAATAACAGGAGTTTTTGTTCTAACCAACTCCCTGAATTGGTATATTAGACATTATAGTAATTAGAACAGCTTCTAATTATCACAGTTGAACAACAGAAAACTATGACAGTGATCATGTCAGGTACACCTCACATGCTTTATTCAGTGTGAAATGCTAACAATGTGAGTCTGAATGCCATTTTACATAACATTTATTGCCATACTACTGAAAGCAGCAGCAGTTCACCCCAGATCTTGAAAATAAAATAAACCATCTGAAATTGAACTTTAGAACTGTGACTCAAAACCAAAACATCAGTGATATAACATGTACATTTAATAATGTTAAAGAGGTTTAATATGTATTAATTAGATTATAAACCTTATTATTTTGTGAGTGAGCGCATATTCTGTGCTTTTAAAGAGCTGTATTAAAATTTCAAACAGCCAAATTGCTCATCACTGCAAATCTCATCACATAGCGTATTGTTAGGACACGGGGTTACAATGTAACCTGCTCACCTGATGTTTACGCTTGTAATATTTATATTATTTGCTAATTAATAACCTCATGTGGAACTCTGAATCTGCTTCTCATTTTGAAGTCTGCTAATGTCCACCGGAGGTCGCATTTTGGTCGTGGGTGCATGCTTTGAGACCCTTCCTGGCGGCATGAATAAAAGATACTGTTTTCCAACAAGGCAACCCGAGGTGCTAAAATATAATTGGATAAACTGGCATTGGGCAGGTTAAAAGAACCAAAACAAGGACAGACATTCCGGCACGTAACTCACATTTTTAAGCAGATTGTCTGACTTTAGCATTGTTTTTCAGATAAACAAGAAGATTCACTTGGCATGTTTCTTAAATATCTGCACACATATTGCATACGTGTTTTTTATGCTTTAGAAGAGTCAAAAACTTACATACAGCACCCTTTACAGTGTACTTATTGGGTTTTTTATTGTCGTGCACATCACTTATGATGCTATTGATGTGGAATATGAAAAGGGTTAGGCATATAGGTTAGGTTAGGTTAGGTTAGGTGGTATGGGTAGGTTTAAGGGAGTGTTAAAGTGTAATGGATGGGTCAGCAGGGAAATATAAATGGTTACAGAATATTTATAATAGATTAGATTATTTAAAAAATATATAAGTACATGTACGTTCATAATAAGCATTGTACCAAATAATTCATTTGAATGTAAGTAATTAAGACCATAATATGAAATGAGAACAAAGGCATTAGCCAGGAAAGAGCGTTTATCAAAAATATCTGGTTCAAGGATTCTGACACTTATACACATGAAATATACTACATTTGTATGTTGCTGCTGTTTCATTTATTTTGTAATTACTCAAAATTAACAGTTTATTTATTTATTTATGTAATGCTAATATTATGTGTGCATCATTCACCTCGAATTTTGAGCTCAGGCCATGATTTGAAGTTTCCATTTTTTTAAAACAAGGTATTGTTAGAATCATTTTCAAAAAACATGTTCTGGCCTCTTAAAACCTATATACATCATTGTTTAATCACAAAAAATGTGGCTTAATGTAACAAGATAGTGATTTTACAGTTTAGTATACCCCTTATTGATGTTGCTTGCTACCATATACAGCAATAAGAATATTTTAGCTGAAACAGAGAAGAATTGTCACTTCAAATGCAGAAGCAAATGGTCAATCTTTGATTGAGGATTACCAACACAAACATTTTTGCAGTGAATTAACTGTTCACCTAAAGAATAACAAAGTGTTCTAACAAAATAAGCATTGTAAATGTTTAACATTAGCACCCTTGTGTAATTCTGGGTGAATCTGCTTGCCTCTTCGGTACATAATTTGCATCAGTAATGAGGTATATGATATAAAATGAATGACGGACAATGCAGGACAAAAGCCTTCATTTGCCCTCCAGGTTGGCATTTTCATTAGGTTGTGATGAAAACTAATGAAGAGCCTTTATTTCTGAGTGTAAAGCGCCATAGATTTGAGAACACTTGTGGCACAAATGCACAAAAATGCAGATTCATGTTGTCAGGAGCTCTAGAGCTATTGAAATGTGTCTTGGAGTGAGGGGCATTGACCCAGGAAGACCCTGAATATGTGGAGGGCACGGAGGCAGCAGATGCTTATGGGATGTTGTTCTCTGAGGGGAAACTAGAGCACAAACAATATGGCAGAAGTTAGCATGAAAGACAAGCCCACGGCCCACCCAGCTTTCTGAGCTGTGGTGTATGGCTTCTGCCCCTTTTCATTCTCATGCTAATCACTCTCTCGCTGTAAGGCGAAGGAATGAGGATCTCTGGAGTCCAGACAATCCAGACACAGCGTCCACCTGCTGCTAACCAGTTCACATCTACATTGATCTGAATGCAAACAAAGCTATGTATCAAAATGCTTTTCATCCACAAAAGTGTTTTAGGCATTTTGCAAAAGTTATTCATCCACACAGATATGTTGGAAAATGCTTAAATCATCTTTCTGCACATGTATTTAATATAATGAAAAGCTCTCTGCAAAAATTTATTGAAAATATTTATCTGACATTATTAACAGAAAGTTATTAGCAAAATATTCCATTACAATCTGCCCATGTCTCACTCGGTCGGCTTAAAGAGAGACAGTCATGTTTACTCTTAAAATTAAAGCAGGTTTTTGCAATTTGCCCTAGAAGAGGCATTTTAGTTTTCAAATAAACTTACTGTTGATTGATTGGTTTTAGATTGTTTTTTGGTATTTTGCCTTTGTTGACAAGACACCCGTCATTCAGATGAGATGTTAAACTAAGGTCCTGACTCTCTGTGGTCATTATAAAGTCCCATGGCACTTCTCATAAAGAGAAGGGGGTAAGCCCAGTGTCCTGTCCAAAGTCCCTCAATCAGCCCTAATGACCATGGCCTCCCAATCATCCCCATCCATCGAACTGGCTGTATCACTGTCTCTCCACTTCACCAATAGCTGGTGTGTGGTGAGTGCACCGGCGCTGTTGTCCTGTGGCTGCCATCGCACCATCCAAGTGGATGATGCACACTGGTGGTGGTGTGGAGAGACCCCACCCCCCATGATTGTGAAGCGCTTTGGGTGTATGGCCATACACAATAAATGCGCTATTTAAATACACATTACATTACATTACCCAGCAAACAATATTCTGTTTCATTGACGTCTAATAGACATCTAAACGTAAACAGCTTGGCTAAAACAAAGCTAAACTTGAGTTGTCAGTGAAAATCTAATAGACATAGACAGCTTGGCTAAATCAAGGCTAAACCAGTGAAAATCTAATAGACATCTATAAGAATAGCCCAAAACTACTAGTGGTCAAACAGACAGATTAGGCAGACTTTATATGTGTAGTCATTTATTTCTTTTTATTTGAAGACTTGTCTAGTTTTGGCCTATTCTTATGTCTATATTAGATTTTCATTGACAGCCCAAATATAGCCTTGATTTAGCCAAGATGACTATGTTTAGACATCTATCTTTTAAAAACAATAAAATGCTTGCTGGGAAGTAGCTAGACAGGAAATAAAGTTAAGGATATGAGAGGGATACGATTGGGAAAAGTCCAAGAGCCAGGACTCGAAATCAGGATGCCTGAAGCACATTGGCACTATTTATTGGTGCACTGCCCACTGGGCTATAGACACAGACTGTGAGGTCATCTTTGTACACAGGTTGTCAACATCAGCTTGCTTTCTTGCTAAATAAAAGTAAGCCTATCATCTTCTATAAAGGGTCTTATTAACATTTTAACAAGTTGTGTTAATTAATTAGTAAACTGTTGCATTAAACATGCAACTGGCAACAAGCCTGGCCACTAAACAGCTCTATGTTCTGTTTCATTGTGATGCGCATCGTCTCACTGTCCTGTCAGCTGTATCTGCTGTCATCGGCAGTATTTATGAGAGGAAACGTTTCCACATGTTTTCCTAATAGTCATTTCTTAAGAAAACGATTGGTTTTCCTTATAATCAGGTCACTGAAATATTTTATTTGCTTTGCTAATCCGCATTTTTGTTCTTTTAAGTACCTTTTAATTACATCTTTTCCAGCTCAAATTAGATTCAATAAAATGCAGTTGCAGTAGTTGAGAACAGATGTTTGTGTAAGACAGTTGTCATAATGAGTTGCTGGCTTGAGCAGGCACAAACTTCATTCCTGATTCAATTAAATATTATTTTGTTTACCATATGAGGTTATAGGAATTTCAAAGATGCTAATTTCACAAAATGTCATGATTTAATGTATGATTAGTTAAAGGTGCTTGGTTTTTAACCTTTTAGAACACAGGTGTCAAGTCCAATTCCTGGAGAGCCGCTGTTCTGCACAGTTTAGTTCCAACCCTGCTTTAACACACTTACCTGTAGGCGGGGTTGGGCAAAAAATACATTAAAATTTATTTTAAAATGTAAAAATAACAAATACCTTAATTTTAGGTGTATCAAAATAAACTACAAAATACAGCAACCACAACGTGTATCAAAATAAAATGCTGAATTTTGTATTTACTACTATAAAATACTTTTAAGGAGCATGACATTTCTTTGCAAATCCTCAATCAATTAGACCTATTTAATCAGTCCCTTCACCATTAAACTGACTTAGTAAAGTAAACAATGTTTGATAGCAAATGTGGCAAGTAAAATTGCCATCATCTCTGTACTATGATTATTCAACATCTTAAAATTTTAAAAGGGTGTTAAATAAAGAGTTAATTAAATTTGTTGGTTCACAGAATTTTTCAGAAATATTTTTTTTGTGCTACTGAACTCTTTAATGCTAAATGAAAAACTGTATTAGGAGTTTTTGATTATTAATATTTGTGTTTCATATGTTGTGACATCTTAAGGCTTATATCTTTCCTCTTCAATAACTTTACAGTGGACCAACTGATCAACTACTGGCATTTGAAACCAATGCCAATGAAGTATTGTAGCAGGTGGGTCTTATTTTTATGTTGTTTGTTTTAACGACAAACATTTGGCATCAGCAATCCATCCAAAACTACTTTTATTTGTACAGTATGCTCTTTCTCCTAAGATTTTTAAAAATTCTTTTTTAAATGAAAGAGTCAATAACGTTCAAAGCACCAATCAGATGGTGCATTTATGTTTTGATGTCTTACAAAGTACTTTACAGTATTTAAAAAATACAGGACACTGAAGTATTTTGGTAGAAAATAGAAATCCATTGTCATCAGCCCTATCAAATACAAATGACAAAATACTATTTTGTATTTAAAATACATATTTGAAATGCATGCATCAAAAATACTGCCCATCCCTAAATGTAGGTTTCAAATGAGCCTGAAGCACTCCATTAGTTTGATCAGGTGTGTTTAATTAAGGTTAAAGCTAAACTGTGCAGAGCTGCGTCCAGGAACTGGATTTGACACCGGTATTTTAGAGCTTCCTGAATTTCCTTTTTTCTTTTTTTTTTCTTTTTTTGACTGATTTTATCTTTTAATTTAATCTTATAGACAAAAGGTCAAGCAGGAAGTTACATTGGCTGTTAAAGGTTTAATTATGTTATTTTAAAAGTACTTATGCCACAGAAAATGAGTAATTGTCAAATTAATTGTAATCAAGTGGATAAACTGTCCATGTTATTTCATAATGACATTTTTTTTTTATTATGTACTTTGCCTATCTCTCACATAAAACTGCTCTGTTTGGTTTGGCTTTTGCTGTCATACCACACACAGTATTGTGCTGTCAGAAATGAATCAAACATTCTTCTTTATGAGGGACATTTAAACACATGCTTGAGTAAAACCCTTTTTTTAACACTGTTGTAAATCTGTAAATGGTCATTTGCAGGGACATATGGGCACAGGACTCTGGGAACATATACTGCCAATATTAGCCACATACTGGAGGCCATGTTTAACCTCATTCTGACTTTAATCCACACATTTTTATACTATCTTTGTACCTGATAGAGCAATAACGTTACATTAGTACTCACTGAATGAACTCTATTGCACGTTTTATACAGAGATGTTGAGTCCACTTTATACTATCTGATGGTTATTTTATGAGCTTTTATCTCACTGTGGGAGTGCTGCTAGAACAGCTGTGCTGTGTCTCGTAGAGAAATGGTGCTGTATGTAAAATGCAGAGACATGAGCAGGCTCCATCTCTGATGCCTGCTTGAGTAAATATTATTCTGTTTTCAGTTTACAGTAAGCCAACTATTGGCAGGAGAATCTACATAGAGGTGTTTCTCAAAGAGTGAAATTATTGAGAAATTTTAAGTCATTCTCTCTCAAAGTGCACAATAATGATGTTACCTCTGACTTTCTTGAGTAACTATGGGCAAGTCCAATCTAATGTATTAGCAACAAAACCTGCACCTTTTCCCTTACACATTTACCACATTTCTCTCCAAAATCTATCTGTCAAATAGTGGATATTTAACCTGAAGCAATTCATCTTTTCTTTTTCTTTCTTTTTTTTTTTTTTTTTTTTTACATTTTCCTTCACATTATTTGAAATAAACTTGTAATCTTTTATTACAAGATGCAAGCATATATTTACTAATTAATAATACAGTTTATTTGTTTCTACTAAAAGGACAAGACTGCACGGTTCATTCCACTGTGGCGACCCCTGATTAATAAGCTGAAAATGAATGAATGAATGAATGAAGGACAATACTGTAATATTACCTTTTATATTACCTTATTTTATATATATTTCCCAGTTTATTAATCGTTCTTATTTAACCAAACTGTAATGAAATGGCTCAAGACAGACATAAAAACAGAATACTGTATACCAATCAGATCAGGTGGAGCTACTCACTGTGTTTAAAAAAAAGAGTGTTTCTTACAGGAGAAATTGAGTGTGTTTAAAGGCCAATTATTTCTATACCCCTATGTCTCCTATAGATATGAATACTTCCTATCTGAAAATTGCCCTTGGCATGTCTTATAAAACATTATCTAAAAGAAAGTTCAATGACAGATATAATGAAGATTTTCAGATAGGCTGTTGATTCATTAAATGATAGGCTGTTTACTCAAAAAGCAGTTTATTTTAGTGTAGTGAATCTGCTGCCATATTGATACGTATTTAATTAAATGGCATTTGGTTTAGTTTCTTATGCCTTTTTGCTAACCTTCTTTTTGAAAATGTATTCTGGGTATTATGACTCGAATGGCTTTACATAAAATAAGTTATGTCTCCTAATGAAATATGAAGTAGAAACCTAATAGAAGGTTTACGTTGTTTATCTTTTTAATGAATTTAAAAACATTACATTACTTCAATGCACATGCATTTTGGGCTGTAGGTAAACAAAAGGAAAGTCAAAAGACAGCCACTAGCGCATTAACACAACTCAGAATGTAAAATACTGATGCTACATTATGCCACTTTTATTTAAATTTCCAATCAAAGATTTGTTGGTATTCACTAATGTTGATTTTTTTTTCTGCCATGATGAGTCTCATCATAATGTTAAATGCTTGTATTTCGAGTCATGCTGCATTGCAAAAACAGATGACATCAAAAAAATAAATAAAAAAATGGTGGCCCCGCACAGTCTAAAATATGCATAAAATAATGTAGATTCTTTTTTTTAATAACATACATTTAAATACAGTTTTTTTTCTACATGTTTAATTGACACATCAGTAACACTACATTAAAGCAATAGTTAAATACTCGTAAATAACATCTGTCATCATTTTTTCACTCTTGTCTTGTTACAAACCAGTTTAATTTCTTTATTCTTGTTGAACACAAAAAATGATTGAAGAATGTTGGAAACCTGTAACCATTTACTTCCATAGTAGGAATAACAAATACTATGGAGGTCAATGGTTACAAGTTTTTTAAAATTCTTGAAAATAATTGTATTATGTTCAACAGATAAAAAACAAACAAACTGAAAAACGGGTTGTAACAAATGAAGAACAAGTAAATAAGTACACTTTCAGAAATAAAGGTACAGAAGCTGTCAACTGGGGCAGTTTTCATACGATACATATTTTTTACTCAAAAGAGTCCACAGTGGTACCTTAAAGGTGCATTTTAGGGCATAAATGTACCTTAAAATACCATTGAGATTCCATTATGGACCCTTTAGGTACAAATATGTATCTTTTAAAAAGGTACTGCCCCAGTGACAGCTCCTTTATTTCTGGGAGTGTAAGTAAATGACAGAATTTTCGTTTTTGTGTGAACTGCCCCTTTAAAATTCAATACTTGAAAACCCTTTAAAGCGTCTTTTGGAAAAAAGTTTTGCAAACTAATTTTGTAATTTTTGTAATATTTGTATTTTTTAATTTTATTTCCTAAACTGCCACCTGCTGTTTCGGAGGATGCAATGATGGAATGAATGTGGCTTTGTGCTTAAGTTAGCGTGACCTCTGGAGGGTTGACACATGGTATCAAGCAAATGTACAAATAAGACTAAGGCAAGTTTAGAGCAACTCTGAATACCCATATGTGGATTAGGATGTTAATATGTGTTTGTGGAGTGCGATCAAATAGGAAGTGGAAGAGGAAGTTGCTAATTAAATAAGGAAAAAGGCTGTTTGCATGGCCTGGAGCCTGTCACACACTGTTTTCATTAATCTGGATGCAGGCGCCTGAGACTGGCCTGTGCAGACTCGTCTGTGCCATCCTCGCTCTAATTACAGCACTTTAATCAGGGACAAACTGCAAAGATCCCAGAGACCACTTTAAAGTACCACTAACCTTTACTGTAAACAACACTCATTCCCTCTCAGTGGAGTCCTGAAGTTCAGTCATTATGCTGCACGTAATGAGAGGGGACGTTTGGTCAGATTTTTTTTTTTTCATGCATCCTGTCTGAGAGCCGCCCTCATTTTTATCTGTGATCCGCAGGAGACAACAGCTTGTTTGCCTTCTAAAGTTTAACATAGTTCCACCTGGTGATCAGCATTATAAAATGTAAATTGTACAGCGATTACTGGGGGAGATTAGCTTTCCAAACATAAAGGGCATTTGGTTTCAGTGTGTGGTGCAGATGTAGCTGAAGAAAAGCTGCTATTGTGATGTGTGCTCACTGGCGTTGTGGCATGAGGTTCTGTGTCTTTGTATTTTAAGCAAAAAGAAAGAGTATGGCTTTCTGATATGCTTGTACTCATGTGAAAAAAAATTAGGAACTCTTGCTTGCTTTAAAACTGTAGTTCATCTAAGCTACTGTTCTGAAAACAGTTATTCGAAAGTACTTTAAAGTAACATTGAGTACTTTCAGTTACACTTTAACACACATTTAAGACAGTAAAATAAATCAAAGTACTAAAACAGTTTTTAGCACAGTACATTGGACTTTCTTCCAGTGCACCAGTTCCTCAAAATGAGATCATTTTTTTTCTGACTATATTTACTGCAGTTAGTTGAGAATCTAAAATTTATGTGGCACACAGACAATAAGGATATTCATTAATTTACATTCACATTATATTAATATACACTACCTGACAAAAGTCTTGTCGCCTACCTAAGTTTTAGGAACAACAAATAATAACTTGACTTCCAGTTGATCATTAGGTATCAGAAGTGGCTTAAATGAAAGGAAAAGGCCTCTAGATTACACTTATTTTACCAAAATAAAATATGATCATTCCTTGAATTTTAATTATTTAATTAGGACAGTAAGGTCTGACTTTGCTTTGACAAAAGTCTTATTACTTAACAGAAATGATGTACAGTATAGAATATAAGGTCATGGTGCAGTGGAAAAAGAATTAATACCGTGTATGACTCCCATCAGCTTGAATGACTGCATCCATACATCTCTGCAATGACTCAAATAGCTTATTAATAAAGTCATCTTGAACACAAAGAAAGAGTTCTTGCAGGACTCCCCAAGTTCATCAAGATTTTTTGATCTCATCTTTAATGCCTTCTCCTTCGTCTTACCCCAGATATGCTCAATAATGTTCATGTCTGGTGACTGAGCTGGCCAATCCTGGAACATCTTGACCTACTTAGGAACTTTTATGTGAAGGCTGAAGTAAAAAAAAGGAGCACTATCCTACTGAAGAATTTGCCCTCTCCCGTGATTTGTAATGTAATGGGTAGCACAAATGTGTTGCCATCCACTCTGCAGATGTCTCACATGCCCCCATACTAAATGTAACCCCAAACAATAATTTCTCCTTAACCAAACTTGACTGATTTCTGTGAGAATCTTGGGTCCATTGGGGTTCCAATAAGTTTTCTGCAGTATTTGTGATAATTGGGATGCAGATCAACAGATGATTCATCAGAAAAACCTACCATCTGCCACTTTTCCAAATGATTAACTAGAAGTCAAGTTATTATTTGTTGCTTTTACAACTGGAAGCAACGAAAACACTTTGGTCAAGCAGTGTATATGTAAATGTTGTTAAAACGAAGTGCCTTTTACATTTTCAGTGTTCATAAATGCAGAAATCATCTTTGTTGGGTAGACTTTTTTGTGGTGAATGGAAGAATGTGCTACTTCCTTCTATATTTTCTTCAGTTTTTAGTATCCAGCTTTAATGACATGTTGAAATTATAAATATAGTCATTTATTAGCAGTGAGAATTGAAAAAGTGACGAATTAATCATCACTTCCTTAGTTCCAGTATTAGAAACGTTTTCGGTCATATAACAGAAAATATTGTGCTATAAATGTACGTGAAAGCTGCAAACATGATAAAAACTGTGGAAATTGTCTTTAAATCAAAATTGTTATTTTTATTTTTGCTACACAGAACCTCAATTTAAATGCTGTAAAAATATATAAGCAGGGACTTGCAATTGCCACCATCCCATATGAAATGAGAAAAAATCGTTACTGACTGAGCTTTTACAGACGGAGAAACCCTAGCTGACAGGTGCTTTTACTTTATATTAAAGTTTCTTAAAGGACAGCCTCAATATTGTTTCTCAGGAAAGAACTGTTGCTGTTGAATGGTGAATAATGAAGAGATAGTCTGTGTCCATTTTGGTGCTTCAGACTGTATTTATAGTAAATGAATTCACACTGGCAGCGTCACTGAGCTCTTCCTGGCTTCCGCTGCTGTGGCGTAGAACAATACCGTCTCTGTGTGAGTCTTTAATACTGTCTCTCTGGCTGCAGCTCACAATCTAAAATGTACCCTCAATCGTCTCCTCCGACTATTTATCGCTTCCTCTGTGGACACAAGATACTGGCACTGCTGTGTGCTGCCTGCTGCGCTGATCTTACGTCCTCTGACATGACACAGGGACTGGCATGTAGAAGAGTATGACAGAAGTGAAGTGTTTAGTTTTCTAACAGATGGTCCTGCTGTAATAGATTGACAAAGAGGAGATGTGTTATAATGAAACATGCTGGGTCTTTAACGGTAGCATGCCTGAGATGGTTTGTGCTGGCATGTGATGGTTTGTGCTCCGTGTATGTGATGCAATTAAGTGCCAAGGCTATTCAAGCCGTCATATGTGGTCACAGTCAAATTAAATAGTGTTTACTTTGCCTTAGAGTCTCTGCCAGCCACTTGATATTGCAGCCTTTTTGTGTATCCTTGTGCATTTTTCTCATTTATCAAGAGTTACAAACTCTAATCTGCTCATAACATTTGAGGAAAATAAAGCATGCCAGCTATGTCAATACCTGATGACAAGCTGCCTTTTCTGGAGCAGAAATGACAATTTTAAGCCTCAGGTGGTTGTTATCCTTGCTGAAAAACAGCTTCAACTATCCAAATCTGTTAATTAGTGTCCCAGCCAGCCAAATTTTGACTACTGTGGTTGTAGAGGGGATTCTGGGCACTTGTCATAAACACACCAACTACGTAGGTTAGTGGCTTATTAGGCTAGGCCATTTGAATCAGTTAATGCCAGCTAGTTTGAGATGATGCATTAGTTAAGCAATCTGAGACTTGATAAATCTGAGACTTGACTGGGAGACCAGTTAAACCAACATACCTAGATTTACATGAGAGAACTATTAAATCCACATAAACCGTGTAGGCTAGGCTCAGAAAACTAGCTGTAATGAGGTTCCACTCCATAATATGAGGCAAGAACAGGCAAATACTGTGAACACTTTAATATACAAAGCATACACAAAATAAAAGTGCAGCAGCAGCCCCTCATGGACAACTGCTGCCTAAACTGATACATACACAAACAAAAAATGTCTTATGCCTGGTCCTCTCTTCATCTTCATCTATTGTCCTCTGTCGTTTTATCCTTCAGACTCTCCTCTGTGGGTTTTGAGGCTGGTGGGGAGCACAGGTGACGCTTTGCTTCTATACAACAAGTGGTTTAAAAGGTTAGACAAGTTAAAACACTAAAAACCTAGGTTAAGTTGAGAGGCTAGTCAAATCTACATACATCAGGTGGACCTAGACCCGTTAATTAAACATACAATACTAGGTTAAGACACAGACTAGTTCAACCGGCTAACATCAGCAAAACCAGTTCCAGAGACTAGTTAAACTAGTGTATACTAGACTCAAATGAAGAGCTAAATATGTTGTACTTTGCTGGTGGACAGGATAAACCAGCACACACCAGATAGGTTAAGTGGTTAGCTTAGTATTATAAACTAGTATAATACCAGCAAGGCCAGGCTCAAATACCTGTTAAACTAGTATACCAGCAAGGTCAGGCTCAAATAACAGTTAAACTAGTATTTACCAGCTAGACCAGGCTCAAATACCAATTAAAACCAGCTATAAACCAGACTCAAATGCCAGATAAACTAGTATATACCATCTAGTCCAGGTTTAAATACCCGTCAAATTCAGATACAGGCCAGGCTTAAATGCCAGTTAAACTGGTATATACCAGCAAGGCCCGGCTCAAATACTAGTTAAAACCAGCTATAGGCCAGGCTCAAATAACAGTTAAACTAGTATATACCAGCAAGGCCAGGCTCAAATACCAGTTAAAACCAGCTATAGACCAGGCTCAAATGCCAGTTAAACTAGTATATACCATCTAGTCCAGGTTTAAATACCCGTCAAATTCAGATACAGGCCAGGCTTAAATGCCAGTTAAACTGGTATATACCAGCAAGGCCCGGCTCAAATACTAGTTAAAACCAGCTATAGGCCAGGCTCAAATAACAGTTAAACTAGTATATACCATCCAGGCCAGGTTAAAATACCAGTTAAAACCAGATACAGGCCAGGCCCAAATACCTGTTAAGCTAGTATATTCCAGCAAGGCCCGGCTCAAATACTAGTTAAAACCAGCTATAGGCCAGGCTCAAATAACAGTTAAACTAGTATATACCAGCAAGGCCAGGCTCAAATACCAGTTAAAACCAGCTATAGGCCAGGCTGAAATACCAATTAAACTAGCCTATACCAGCAAGGCCAGGCTCAAATAACAGTTAAACTAGTATATACCATCTAAGCCAGGCTCATATACCAGTTAAAACCAGCTATAGGCCAGTCTCAAAGGGCAGTTAAACTAGTACATACCAGCAAGGCCAGGCTCAAATAACAGTTAAACTAGTATACACCATCTAGGCCTGGCTCAAATACTAGTTAAAACCAGCTACAGCCCTGGATCAGATGCCAGTTAAACTAGAATTTACCAGCTAGGCCAGGCAAAAATAACAGTTAAAACCAGCTATAAAACAGACTCAAATGCCAGTTAAACTAGTATGTACCAGCAAGGCCAGGCTCAAAAAAAAAGAGCTAAACCTGGGATTAGTCTGGAAGATCAGTTGAATCAGCATATAGTAGTTAAATTAAGCTGAGAAGCCAAGTAAACGTGTTAACGCCAGCAGGTTTGTGATGGTACACAAATTAGATCTGCATTAAGCAGTAGGGGATTCATCACTTTGTGATAGTCAAATCAGATCTATTATTTAGCTCTGAGAGCAGCAAAACCAGCAGGTTAGAGTAAGGTACTTGATATACCAAGAATAAGCAAAGTTGACTATTTAGCTTAAACAAGCCAAAACCAGCAAAACACTGTAGGCTGGTTTAAGCTGCTTTTACATTTTTCTGGTATATCCGCGTTTTTACAAGGTCTTCTGCTGCTGTATGTTTAACATGCTCCTCCGAGGCCCTCTTTAAGCAAATCATTGCAGAGGTTTGCAAAATGTACTACGCACGCCACTGTGAGCTTTTAACTAAATAAACATTCATCACATAGTGCAAGCCTACACAGAAAGCTGCCCGTTGCCTCCATGGCAAACCCACACAATCCTTAACGGCCTGCCTTATGCAGAGACAGAGCACTGGATCTCAGCAGGATAAGGCTGATGCATGCTGGTTATGCAGCCTCTGTAATTTGGGAATGATCAATGAGGCTTCTCTAGCCGTGGCAGCAGTGCGCTGGGAAATAGATTAGCTATCAGCGTACGAGGAGAGGCAGACTCACCTGTGGGCTGTGGATCCCTTGAGGAGATACAGCTCTGCACTGACACTCTCAGCCGATGGTACTTGAGAAATGAACCTGTATGCATGCAAACATGCCATTATGAGGAGGACTTGAAGGACCTGCTTGGTTTTATGCAGTTCCACAGAGAGTTTAGGTGGGTATGTAAGAAGCTTCTTTTTCAGAATGTGTTTTAATCTGTTCTGTTTTGTGAGTGTGTTTGTGTGTGTTGAAAGTAACAGAGTGTTAAAGGGATTGTGTGGGTGCATCACACTAATTTTCATGCACATGTGTAGGAAGAGGTAGATGATGCTTGTTGCCTAGCAACTCCATTACAGCTCTAGAAAAGACACAAAAAAGAGAGATGCTCTGCCTAAAATATTGGTGTACTTTTGCATAAAACATAGTCAAAACCATTATCCTGGTGGCTTCTCCTTGTGCATACAAAATCATTGTGGATGCATGGAAGCTTGATATAAAACTTGTGTATGGGTTACAGGAAGGTGAGGTCCCGGAATAACCCCACGGGAGGAGCAGCAGATGGTCTCCTCTGTTTTACCTGGAAGGGAAATGGCTCCGCAGGAAGTTCAGGAAGCAGGAAAAAGCGGGGTCAAGCTGGATCAAAAGCTGCTTACTGCTACAGAGCAGTCAAGCTGTGCTCCACCAGGGGCAAACTGCTGTTGACATGCTCACGTTATATCATTCACGGCCTCTATCTGAGACAAATTGTTTGGCGTTTTGTTTGGACCACAGCAGATGAGATATTTTTGGGAGAGAGTTGAGGAGGAGGTTCAGAGGATATGCAATAAGGAATCAAAACACCCTGAAACAAAAGTCTTCAACTCCCCTGATAATAAAGTGTCAGCACAAGTTTAGAGAGAAGAAATAAAAAATACAAAGTTAGAGACACTTGATGAAGACAATGTTATTCTTATGCTTTTAATGTACAAGTTACACTTCTCCAGTAGATGCAGACAGACATCTAGTGCCTTTAGCCATGGTTTTGCAACTCAAAGTATATGTAAATGGAGCATAAAGCGTGTCCGTGTTTGGGAAGTAGTATTGTGAGATAGAGCAGCTGGCTGTGGAGCAGTCTAGTCTATGGAAAAGCCACCCCACTAACCACTAGCCAAGAGAAGAGGCAAAGCAAAGGAATGGGGCCAAGCTTTAACTAATCACTTTCCTTACGCTTTGCCAACGCTGTGGAGACTCAAACGTTACTATTAGCCACCTGCCAGCCCTGCCAGCACCAAGCCCCAATATGATGCATGGTTTCACCCTAGTCCTGTTTGAAACGGTCATTGAGGGTGATCACAATCAAGCCAGTTCACGAGCATGAAACGGGAACCGCTCCCAAGGTACTTTGGCACTTGGAGCCATTCCCTCCCTGGACTGGAGTCAGTGCTTTCCCTGTCTGTTTCTGATCTGTTTGATCCGCTCTCAGCATTTGGCTGATTGGATTGTAGGAAGAGCATCTCTCGCAGGACTCTTTCCTTTCCGTCTTTCCCATTCCCTCTGCTTGCCTTATGAATGAACAGGGCAATGTGTTGTGTTCGCACCGCGGGGCCCTGCATGTAAAGATGTGTGTGGCAGAAATGTCTTTAGTAGAGCGCTTATGTGTGCTGTGTAGCGTGAAGCACAGACCTCGGCACTCACAGTGGAAGAAGGGGTCTCATTGTGTGAATTCTGGGAAAGCCCCAAAGTAATGGCCCTGGAGGTGTGGACGTTTTCCTGCCGCAATTACAACAAGCAGAAAGACCTCAACGCTGAGAATTGAGCTTTGAAGTAAAATTACATAAAAGGTGGATAAAAATAATGTTTGGATGTGAAATGGGATATGAAAGAGGGTTCAGCCTAAGTTTAGCTTTACCATTGTTTGCTTTCTCAGTAGGCCATTTTCCTCAATTTTAGAGACAATCGATCAATTCTGGCAAGACCTTGCAAATGCAGCTTTTAGCAAGTTTTATTTTGCACTGGAAGTTTTTGAATTGCTTTTGTGCTTATGAAATTGGGTGGGTATCCAAGCTGCTAATGACTTGAAGTGTAATGTTATTTATGTATCAATATGTGAAAGGGGGTTCTCAGACGTGCAGTTTAGAGGGAAGATCACCCAAAATTCACTCACCTTCAAGTGGTAATTCATTCATTAATTTTCCTTCAGCTTAGTCTCTATTTCAGAGGTCACCACAGCAAAATAAACTGCTAACTATTCCAGCATATGCCTTTCCAGTTGCAACCCAGTGCTGGGAAACACCCATACACTCATTCACTCTCATAAACTTTGGCCAATTGAGTTCATTCAATTCACCTGTAGCGCATGTTTTGGACTCGAGCACCCTGAGTAAACCCATTTTTTAAAATATGGTTTGTGTTCAGCAAAAGAAAGAAGACTAGTGGAGGGCAACTAAATGAGAGAATCTCAACTAGCAAAATAACAAAATAAATCATCTCCTAATAAAACCAGATATAAGATTTGGGTTTCAAACAGTCTGTTTCTATAACCGGTTTATTGAACACAGGAGAAATGCTAAAGATCTGAGTGACTTTGACAAGGCTAAATAGTCGTGGCAGTACAACTGGGTATCTGTGAGTCAGAGTATCTCTGAAATGGCAAGGCTGATAGGTTACTCCTGGTCAAGTGGTGAGTAATTACCAATAGGAGTCTGAAGAGGGACAAACCACAAACCAATGAATGCTATCTTCTCTGATTCACTGTGGCAAAAATTTGATGTTTATGGAATGAATGTTTCACAACACATAGCACGTTACACTCTGCTGAATATGAGGTGTAGCCACAGACCAGTCATGTGCCTATGGTTACCCATCCAAAAAAGTGAAAGTGGGCATATGAGCATCAGACCTGGACCTTGGAGCACTGCAAGATGTTTGTTTGATTCTATTAGTTGCCTTATCTCACATTCTGTGACCTGTTTGCACCATTTAACAGGGAAAGTAATGGCACCACTGACACATTGTGGGATGGCAACAAATGGGTGGATGGCTTGTGAAGCTCTGGGCAATGTTCTGCTGGAAATTTATGTGTATGTAAATTTGTCACATGTTAGCTATCTAATCATTGTTGCCGACTGTGCTTCTCTAGTAGTGTACCCAGGAGGAAGTGACCTCAGTACTCTGTCACACTGCATACATTGTCCAGAAATAGTTTGAAATACCTAATGAAGAGTTCACAGTGCTGGCACAATCTTCAAATTTGCCAGATCTCAATCCAAATAAGCACTTGTCAGATGTGCAGGACCAACAAGATCAAACCAAAACAGCTCAATTTTACATCTTATAAGACTTTCCTGTAAGATTTTGGAGTCGGATAACCCAAGGCATCTTCAGTAGTCATGTAAAATCCATGCCCCTGGCAGTTTGGTACTCTTTTGGCAGCACATGGAGGACCAACAACATTATAGACAGGTCATCACAGTGTTTTAGCATATTTGTGTACTTCATAGAGTACCATGATATAATACCTTGTCCAGGAATTAATTGCACAATAAAATACTACCTTGCTGTTTGATCTACAAAGACCAAACTGTTTGAAGCATTTATTTCTAGCTTGTATTTTTGTAAATCCTTAATTGTGGATAATGTTCCAGCAGCTAGCTCTCTGCAACTCTCACATAGTTGCCCACTGAAGCTAAGCAGACCTGCACCCAGTCAGTACCTGGATGGGAGTCCGCATAGGAAAGCAAGGTTGCTGCTGAAAGTGGGGTTAGTGAGACCAGCAGGGTGGCGCTTACCCTGTGGTCTGTGTAGGTCCTAGCCCAGAATATTGATGGGGACTCTATACTGCTCAGTGTGCGCCGTCTTTCATTAAACCTGACTCTCTGTGTTCATTAAAAATCCCTGCCCAAATTTGCTCACTGGCCTCTGTACATCATGGCCCCCTAACCATATCATAATTAGTTTTATCACTCTGTCTTATCTCCACCAATCAGCTGGTTTGTGGTCGGGTGCAGTATGGCTGCTGTTGCGTCATCTAGGTGGATGCTGCACACCGGTGGTTGAGGCGCTTTCCCCCAAAAAGGTCCAGATAAGCGCTATATAAATGCAAGGAATTATTAGTATTAGTATTAGTTATCATAAAAATGGCATTTGCAGTCTTTGAAGGTTATATTTTTGCATAAACAACATTTGTTCACAAGGTCCATCTGTGAGTCACCCTGTTGTGAGTGACGGCTTAAGTTATTCCAGATGCGTCATGGCAATCTGACATACACTCTGTCACAGCACATAGGTTGCATGTGCTGCCTTTTGTTTATAAATCTAGTACATAAAATTCAAGCCTTATAGTTAATCCTATTGGTACAGTTCAAAATTGAATGAACTCCCCTGCTTGTATTGTGCTAATGTCACAATCTCTTCAGAGTCAGCTTATGTGGGACATATTCGGTGCTTAATTATTATAACTCTGATTCTGAGGTTTAGCTTTTTGCTGTTGATGGATCTTGGCTATTGTTAAACTTTGAGGGAACTGTATATTCCTATGATGCAGCACTTGTGAGACGGCTGAGTAGATTTTTGGCAACT
This sequence comes from Danio rerio, assembly GCF_052040795.2. Lineage (NCBI taxonomy): Eukaryota > Metazoa > Chordata > Actinopteri > Cypriniformes > Danionidae > Danio > Danio rerio. Next base: position 35,347,488 of record NC_141023.1, on the reverse strand, counting down.
CAACCCCAATACTTCTTTTTATGATCCAGCAAAGCTTGAAGCCATTAAAAAAAAATGTTTTTCCAAGTATTTCCACTGTCCATTTCAGATTAGGAGAGCACATCTGCAGATCTATAATACACATTCTTGTTGTAACACATTTCCTTGCTGTTCTTCATCTGGCATCCAGACCTCTATACTTTTGACCCATTGCCACACCATTATTTCCAGTTGCATGTCTCTACAAAGCCTATGAAAAACACATGAGGCCCCTGAGTCTTTCAGTGATCCTTCGCCCTGTTTTTTTTTACGTATCACCAATCACACTACACTTGTCCAATTTCAGATGACCAGCAGAGAGTGAAAGAAATGAGTCACAAAGAACCTTTTCCACAACATCTCATAACATTCTTCTGTCTTGAACCGGCGGATGTGCAGAATCAATGGTGGCCAGGCAGCGTTCACTGTTTCTTCTCTTGTTGTTGTCTGCAGTCCTCTAGTCAGCGCTTTGATTTTTCCATTAGTGAATCTGTCTCTTTTGTCCACCTCAATATTTTAGCACAAAGCAACAATGAATAGTGTTATAGCCCTCCAAGAGGCGACGTTTCAGACATGTTGGGTTTCTCCTCAGTCAAAAAGCATTCAATCTGTCTCCTGTGTGAAATTTATTTCAGGTGCGAGAGCGCTGTCGTCATTTGGTGGGAATGCATGCATGTTTGACAGCTGTTGTTTACCTTTTGTAGACTGTAATAACAGTACATGCTGGGTTTTTACATGAGCCCTATTTGTTGTGGGTTCATTAATTTTTACAAAGAGGCAGAACTCCTCCTCTTGTCTTCAGAGGGAATATCTCCAGGCTCATATTTGTACCTCTTAATGCTTTCGTACAACACCCAAGCCAGTTCTGCTGGTGTTCTGAGTGTGCCAGTGTGATGTAATCTTTTGTTTTTAGTTTCGAGGACCCAAATTTTGCTGACCCAATTTTATCGCAATATCCAGTGGGTTAAGGGGACTATAAAAAGATTTGGAGGATGTGTCTGAGAAATTTCATCTCCTGAGAGAAGTTGAGCAGATTTTAGATACTAAGACTCCTTGATGCTAAGGCTGATGCTTTTTATTGCATTGCTTAATCAATCGAGGGATTGACATTTCAGCTATTTATTATGGAAGAGTATTGGATGGAAATTTGATTAGTGTTCATTTATTACTAAGCCTTTAATTGTCATTCATAAGAGATAAATAGTCCTCACTTTAGATTAGATCACAAAACTGGATGAAGTTGAGTTAGAAAAACACGGTGGCTGAGTGGTTAGCACTGTCACCTCACAGCAAGAAGGTCGCTGGTTTGAGTCCTGGCTGGGTCAGTTAGCATTTCTGTGTGGAGTTTGCATGTTCTTCCCGTGTTGGCGTGGGTTTCCTCTGGGTGCTCCGGTTTCCCCCACAGTCCAAAGACATGCGGTACAGGTGAATTGAATAAATTAAATTGGGTGTAGTGTACTGTATGTGTGTGAATAAGTGTGTATAGATGTTTACCAGTTCTGGGTTGCAGCTGGAAGGGCATCCGCTGTGTAAAACATATGCTGGATAAGTTGGTGGTTCATTCCACTATGGTGACCCCTGATGAATAAAGGGACTAAGCTGAAGGAAAATAAATGAACATACAAAGTAGCTATTATTATATGCCTGAATAAAAAGATGTATAAAAGTGTTTTGATTAATTTCAATAATCATGTATCAGTAAATATATGTGGCATGGCTGAGGTGAGGGGATGTTTTACCTGTGATTGCACCATTGATGTTGAAGATGCTACTCTTAAAAATGTTGTTCTAGCTCACAGATGTGCCATATAATCATAATAAATTATGTCTAATGATGAGCCAACCGGTTAAATAGGCATCAGACAGCCAACTAGTCATTTAGTGAGGCTGTTTTAGTGATATTTGCAACACTGGTTTTCAACACAAGAATCATCAAATATTAGCAAATCTACTCCATTTTTTTAACAATAGTAATTAGAAATCAGTTTTTTATCACTAAATCAACATATTAGAATAATTTCTGAAGTATATTGAGTTTTTTAAATTTTGAAAACAAACATTCATTTTACATTAAATCAAAATAAGTTTGTATTGATCATTTTACTTTTGTCTAGCTTTTCTAGGAGAAAATTGCTAATAACTGTTTACAAATTGGCAATTGAAACAGTTTTAAACATTCCATAGACATTATACCATTCCATTATATCATATTAAAGCACTTTACAACTTAAAAAAAATAAATAAATTAGAAAAAAAAATTTAATACATATTTTTAGAGATGTTTCACCTTTTTATTGTAATCGGATTGTTGGGGACAGAAATGAAAGCATTAGGAGCAGAGAGAGGGGAAGGATCGGCATAGGACCTGGAGCCGGCAATCGAACTCGGGTCGCCATAAGCACTCAGGTCGCACTTAGCCGTTAGGCTATTGGTCCCGAATAAAATCGTAAAATTAAAATAGTTTTATTTACAGCTCTGCTTGATGTCTAGGCCCCTAACTGACTGCTGAAAACATTCTGTACTGCCACAATAACAAAAAAAAAGGTGGACCAGGGTTCTGAGTATACCTGTCTATATTGTCTGTTGACAACAGCCTATAAGTGTACACTATTAGTTGTTTTCATGCCATGGTCTTTTTTAGCCTATGTTTAGAGGATGCTTTATGGCTGCAAGAGAAAAACGGCTGCCACTGATGCATCAGAAGAGCTTTTCTTGTCTGCAAATGGATATTTCAGAATTTTTCTCAGACCCTTTGAAAAGCTTTCACATTACCGACATGTTTGCTGCATTTATTTGGCACTTATATTTTAAGCTGGTTGCTATTTGTTATGTTATTGTTTGGTAAAAATGTATTCTCTCTTCATGTATTCTACCAAAATTGCTTTCAGTGATATTTAGTGCATCCCTTCGTTATTGTTATTTACTTGAAGGCAAAGTAAATGTCTATTTCTCATATTTTAAAACGCAAAATAGACATCAATAGTAGGCTGTCTTATTGATGTCAACAACTGAATAATTGATCAAATGTGAAAATAGAGTTGCTATTCTTAGCAAAATCCATACGTCTGTTCTTTTCACATTGCGTTTATTAGGGTCAGTGCCAACATACATTACCTTCCCTCTGAATGTCTGATTTCAGAGGCCAAAAGGTTGAAAACAGTCCATCTGAGAGCAAGAACACAAAAGCAGCAGCTCACTATAGATAGAAATTCTGCTCTGTTACCTTTGTGACTTGAAATAGAAGTTCCCACACATTTCCCCATGAACATAGGCAGCCATTTACTCCATCCCTGTGTTTTCTGAATATCAGTTCTCTCACTGAGCTCTGGTTGGAGACATCAGACCAGGACTGAGAGGCGAAGGAGTTAAAAACGCCACAGAAAAAGACACACAGATGTTCTCTGTCACATTGAGCGGCAGCTGCCGTGAACGGCTCTGTATTCAGGCTGACTGATGGTGATGGCTTCGAGCAGCTCCACTACAGATGGAGTACAAACCTCATATGACACTTTCTGATCTGCTTCCAAACTCCACCACTTGTATTATAGTACAAATAGAAGTCGTTTTTCAGGTGTTAAGGAATTCATTACCTTCAGACAGTTAAAATCACAAACACACCTAAGGTGTGATATTTGGTTCTAGTTTTGCTGCCAGAGATATACTTAAAGCTTGAGTGTTCATTTCTGTTAGATCAATTGTAATCGCACAAACCAGGATTGTTTTGTTTCTACAGTAGAAACCAGGGCAGGAGTGCCCAAACTCGATCTCGGAGGGCAAGACGGTGTCCTGCAAAGTTTAGCTCCAACTTGCTTCAACAAACCTGCCAGGAAGTTTCTTGTATGCTAGTTAGAACTAGATTAGCTTATTCAGGTGTGTCTGCTAAACAGGCTTATTCAGGTGTTGGAGCTAAACTCTGCAGGACACCAGCCCTCCAGGGCCGAGTTTGGGCACTCCTCATAGTATAGACCAGACCAACGTTGATTGATCAAATAGTTCCTGTCTCAAATAGACACCAGTGCTGGAGCCATTGTGGCTGTGTTAAGTATGTTTTGATAGTTTTTTGGGCAGTCAGGCTAATGCTATGTTGTGATTGTTGACTTTATAGTGCATTCAAGTCCTGTCAGAAAGATTGTATTTATGAGTTGAACGCACATGAATGTCACTGCAAATCAAAAGTACGAGTGGAATTTTTGGGACTTTCCGAGTTGAAGATTTCTTAGTGGGATAAAACTTTGGACACAGTGAATGCAGCATTTGTATGTTATGAATTATAAATATAATACTCATTATAGTATTTACCACCCATATTAGTGTGCAGATCACTTATGGTACTATATATATGAGACATTCTACCAAAAATGTACATTATCTCTCCCTGAAATAAAAACATAAATACAGTGAATAAAGCGTTTTTCATCTCAAAAAGTTCTAAATGAACTGATGGTTGATTTCTGTGAGTTGTTCTGTAAAGAACTGTGCCATTCATTTGGTTCAGATTTTCAGATATTCAGATTTTTGTTCTTTATTAAAAGCACTTTACAAGTTTACAAAACCTGTCATTGTCCTTGTCTTCACTCTAATTGAACCTACAGCTTTAATAATTTTGTTACACCCAAAATGGTTATTTAGAAAAAAGAAAAACTTCATAAATAGCATTCACATCAATTGATTAAAAATGTGAAATTATAGATACATACTACAAATATATAAAACAAATACATTTACAATTGTCCCCATGTGCCTGTCAGTCCTGTCACATTTGCAATTAATTTAACATAAAATACATGCAATACATGTTTAAGGCTATGACTCATTTAATGGAGAAGAAGCTGACCATGATCAAGGATGTGTTTGATCATTGAATTGTATGATTGTATGCTGTTTGATTTTTTTGAGGATGAAGGTCAGAGCCGGTCACATTTTTTAAAATATGAAAATGTGTTTCTTATAGAAAGTCCCATATTTATGGAGATTTCACCTACAGTATTAAAACATTACAAAAATCCATCAGAAGTGCGATTGTTCATCATTCATTCATTTTCTTGTTGGCTTAGTCCCTTTATCAATCCGGGGTCGCCACACCGGAATGAACCGCCAACTTATCCAGCAAGTAACAAGTGCATTTGTTATTAATAATTTTAGTTTGTAGAATTGTTTAATCTTGAAAAACAATACTTTTCATCTTGCACCAACCAAAGTGTCGTGAAGTGACAGAATTTCTTAAGACATTTTCATAATTTTAGACTCTTTGCATTGATTTGTAAAACTGTTACAATGTAACAATTTCTTTTTAGTTCGATTAGCTTTCACAAAGCAATATTTCTACAATACATTGACCAGCATTTGTCATGTTCAAATAAACTGTTATATCATTGGTCCTTTCATATCACATTATAAAAGGCATTTCTATGGGACTATGTTTTGGGAACAATTTAGTTTAAGTAACAATTTACACCATTTATTATGGCCTATTATTAAGATATGAACTGTTTATCAGCACTGATAAAGAATTATCTTATTTTACATCCCCAATCTTACCCAGGGCATAAACCCAATCACTACTTTACTAACTATTAATTTATTGAGCAAAAACTCTTTATTGTACTTTAAAATAAAGTGTGACTGTTTTTTGGTACTGCAGGTGTTGTTACATTTCACCGGTTTATACAAGCAAGAATGAAGGTGGCTTCTGTGATTTTATGTGCTTATATTAGTTACTGAAAGAATTTCTTCCAACCAACTTTCGGTTAGACAATTCACTTCATATTTGCTCTAGGTTAACCCGCTTAAAAGTATACATATTTGTCATGCAATGTACAGTACATATAGTAATAGCTCATTATGGGATGAAACATCCCAATAAGCAAATACTCCAGATAGATAGATTATATAATCAGTATGAATTTACAAAGCCAATAGTGAACAAATGGCTCTTACTTTGTGTCTAATTTAGTCCAATAGACACTGCTTTTGAGCACCAATGCATGATTTGGCAGGTTTCCTCCTCTAAATCTGCATCCTGGTCCCCTGGTGGCGCTGTGGGTGAAGCACGAGTGATTAATGGATGGCAGAAAATCCGACACCAGTCTTCAGTCCTCCACAGAGTCTCATTTATGGCTGTGCCGCTGTTAGGGGAAAAGATGGAGTGAACGGCCCCTAGAGATGGGCACAACATTCCTCCTCATGTCTGCTGGGAAAGAGGACTGTGTGCCATCCACTTGAATGCAGCTCCACATGAATGCAAACTAAAAATGGTCTTCGATTATAACCTCAAATGACTGTAAACGTATGTGTTTTTCTGTCTGTGACAGGGATTTATGGGTATCCTGACAGTACTGAACAATAGTTCTGGAGAAGAATGATTATCTCGTTGTAGCTCCTCTTTAATTAGTACTGCCAAACAATGAAGATTATCCAATATTTATGTAAAAGTATACATTTAAACATTGATTATGTGGCAAAACTAGTCCTTTCTTCTGCCGTTTTTTCAGCTGGAAGGCAATTTAGAGGGTACGTTACATGACACAATGTTCAGCTAAAAATGGAAAACGATTGTTTATATGACAGTGGCCTGAAAGGTTTTATTTAAAAAAAGGTTTGGTTCTCTTTTATTGAGATCTTATACATATGCATGCCAATATACACATACATGCACATTTACACAAATAAATAAAGACATAATAGGACATACAATGCATTGAAACTGCAATAATATAAGCTATGCTCACACTGAACGATAAAAGTTCTGCTTTAATGATTGCCAATCTTCAAAGCTTTGGTGCATAGATTTAAGCTTGCTCTCATTTTAAAGAAGAAAGATTTCATATTCTAGCTAAATTGAAACAAAGTATTAAAAAGATTAACAAAACAAGGGTTTTTAAATAAGTTTTTGAAAACAATGAAACAATACATGTATTCATTCATTCATTTTCTTTTCAGCTTAGTCCCTTTATTAATCTAGGGTCGCCACAGCGGACTGAACCGCCAACTTATCCACCACGTTTTTACACAGAGGATGCCCTTCCAGCCGCAACTCATCTCTGGGAAACATCCACACACACTCATTCACACGCATACACTACTGAAAAGCCTACCCAATTCACCTGTACCGCATGTCTTTGGACTGTGGGGGAAACCGGAGCACCCGAAGGAAACCCACGCAAATGCAGGGAGAACATGCAAACTCCACACAGAAATGCCAACTGACCCAGCCAAGGCTCGAACCAGCGACCTTCTTACTGTGAGGCGACAGCACTACCTACTGCGCCACTGCGTCACCACAATACATGTATATGTTATATTACATATAATATGTATTTTACAAAACCTGTTATAGCCTACAGTGACAGAAAAATCTAAGCTAAATATCTAAGCAAATTATAATATAAAATATATTTCAAAATTGAAAAAAAAAAATCTGTAAGATTTTGTTTGGATGCAGTTTTAAACATCACAACCAGATGACATACTGGGCAGTTTCATTTGATAATCATATAAGAGTGCTCCTTTTATGTGTATGTTTTCAGAAATATGCCATATTTTTTCATATTATTTGTAAAGTAGAAATCAATTACTTTGGTAGTATGAGGTGCGAGGTGGTAATTTGAATTGAATTTACCCTCTAAAACACATGGGTATTGCTGTAGCGAAGTAATGCTTTACAACTCTGAATGGTTTTCTTGTCTTTCCTCTAACTTATATTTGGTGATGATGTCTCTGGGTGTCACCATTCATAATTAAAGCGCACCTTTTCTCTTATAATGTCTAATTGATCATCGTCATAAATTAAAATTATGACATGTGACAGCTGAGCGGAATCCCAGAAAATAAACCGAAGAATTCTAAACAATGTGAGGAGAGTTTACTCGCACATGAGTTGTTTTAATAATTTTGGTCCATTCAAAAACTTTGCAGTGTGAAATTGAACGACACTATGAACAAAAAGCAACATTTTAACAATTTTAATCTCTGTTTTGGAAAAAAACAGTCAATCTACTATTGTGAAAGCACCCTTAGATTTTTTTTAAGGCGAGATACAAAAAACAAACCCGAAGACTGTATAGCCTGCATGCAGATACTCTAAAATAATCTTTCATTAGATTTGCTACATTTTTTAAGGTAACTGGTTGCAAACAATTTATATGGGCTGAATTTAAACAAACAAATTAAATTTAATAAAGTTCAACTTTGTTTGTGTAAATTTTACCCATATAAATTGTTTGCAACCAATTACCTTACAAAAAATGAAATAAATCCAAAGTATATTTTTCTAAGTGTACAAATAAATTTTTTACAAAGTAACATCACCAAATAAGTTCCTGGCATGTTTACAACACATTTTAGTCAGTTTCACAGATGTGTGTGAACGATGTTCTTTTTGACTTTAGCTACAGGAGCTGTATGGAATGTCCCAGCATATGATAACATATTGTAAAATGTACTTTCTCCTCCAGTGGCTTTTTAGTCATACTTCTCCCTATTTTCTTCTCTTCTCTTTTTAGAGTTGCTGGGCTCGGCCAAGAGGGTGAATGTCAACTTTCAGGACACTGATGGGTGAGTGGGACATATAAGGACTTTTACGGCTCCATGTGGCAGACTCTTGTAAACATGATCGTTCCTGACTGACTGCCAAATATATTCTGGATCTGCTAGAGCTTATACGCACTTGCTGGTTTAGAAAAACTTTTCTTTTATCCAGCCATCTTTCCTAGTCATCTTTTTTCAGTTTATCCAGTTTACCTTTATTTCACGTCATTGCGGTTTTAGTTTGAACATTCTATGCTTTTATATTTTAAAAACAAAGTTTTCATAAAGTTATCACAATCACACTCTTTACACCAAATATTAAAGGGCACCTTTGATGGAAACCAACTTTTGTAAGCAGGTTGGGCAGAACTGTGTGTAGGTATAGTGTGTCCACAGTCATATTGGAGTGATAGAAACACAATAAGTTTCTTTTTTTAAATTTCATAACGTTAAAACAGGATCCACATCCCTCCTATTTTGAGGCCCATCGCAACGTGATGTAGGAGTGCGGTTTCCACGCCCACTGACTTGATTGACAGACGCGTATTAACATGTCTCGGTAGAATGGCATATAATCATACCCACAAGACAGGACATGTGCAAAGCGACTGGGAATAAAAGATCTCAGCTCTCTGTGATTAGCAGCACCTCAAGAATGAGTTTTACCAGTATAAAGCGTTTTTAAAACAGTGCATGTTTGTAATAAAGACAGTATTATTGCTATGTAATTCATCATCACAGCCGCATAGTTTCAGTACAATTATAAAAGAAGACGCTTCAATCCCGATTTGTGGACGTTTAATCAGGTTCATTTTAACATAACGGATGTCCATACATCAATGGATATTAATGTGTATCATGTCACATTTGCTGTGCAAAAATAGTGCAAAGCTAAATCTGTGTGTTTTCATGCGTGCCCATGTGCAAACTTTATAATGACATTGTGTGAGACTCACGTTGCAGAAAGGCTTGAATTAACTCAACAACAAACTCATCAAAAAACAGTTGGGAAAGTTCTTACTGTACTAAGAGAGATCTGCTTCATTCTTGTCTGTCACTGTGCTGTTTATCTACAAGAAGGCTACACGCACATGGGAACGGCTCATTTGCATTAAAGGCACAGGCAACAAAAACAGCTACAGTGTCCAAACAGCTAAAATTCTCAGAGATTTAAAAAGGTATAATAAATAATCTGATTGAGCTGCAACTTTACAGACACATTCTGGAGACACAAAAGACTTATGTTAAATCTTGAAAAAGGGGTAAAGTAGGTGCCCTTTAAAAGACAATTGTTACTTTTAAATTGTATCACTCAAAAGAAAGTAGACAAATGGATAATCCTTAGTCAGAAGATTCTTGTACTTAAAAATGGATTACAATAATGAGAGATTAAAAATAAGTCTTCATTTAGCTTTATCGTTGTTAAAAACTAAAATTTAAGATCTAAACCATTGAAAAACCTGATTCAATATAATGCTAAAATATCCAAGTGATACAAAAACAAAAGGCCTACAATTTTGTTTTAAATAATAATCATTGGATCTGAATTAGTGGGAAGAATAAAGCAGGGGTGCCCAAACTTTTTCTTATGAAGAGCCAAAAAACAAACTTGATTGAGGCCAGTGGGGCAGAGGTAAATATAGTTGCCTAATTTATTAATTTATTTAATAATATTTAAATATGACTAGAAAACATTGCTTATATTAACTAATATGTTATTTTTTCACATTTAATAATGAGCTTATTGTAAAAGCAAAACAATCAAATTTATCACAGATACATTAGTTTTTGCCTTGATATGCTCACCGATGTCTTCTGCGTAGTCCTCTGTGTGAGAAGATTTACATTTAAAAGAAAAAAAAAGCAGATTTATTTACCAAATTTAATTGAAACATTTAATTGTTCAGTTTTTGTCGCTAAAAAGGTTACGTAAAATTAGAAATGACTTTTTGAAAGGCAATTGTCCCAACCCTCTCTATCATTCTTACTCTACTCTCAGATGAGATGGTTGGCCAAATCAAAGGTTACAATAGACTAACTTTTGCCCGTAGGCCCTACTTTGGGCATCTCTGCTCTAAAGTTATGCAAAAGAAAAAGGTATACTACACTCAAAGCTAGTGATAGAGAGCCCAATTTTTCATAGTATACATTTCATGTGGCGTAGCTGTCTGTGGGACTGTAAACACTGCATACATTATTACTGAATGTCGATGGCTGGTGAAGTCTAACTAGATTATGAGAGTATGAAAAGTATATTTGCTCTTATCCAAATTGGTCCTGCCACATTCAATAACTCCACCCTTGATGTCTGTTCCCTTTGATTCAGTTTATTTCTGAGGCAGAGAGCATTGTGTTATTTGTGGCAGTGTGTTATTTGTGTCATCGTCAAAGAGAGATGAATCAGCCATTTGTTGGGCTGCTTTGTTCCATCTTTTTTTTTTGTGTATATAAATGTATAAAGCATTGCTGTATATATCAGTTGTTAATCATGTACTCTATTGTAGATTTACCTGACTACAGCACAACTGAAAAGAAGACTCAGTTGAGATGTACAGTAGAGCAAATGGTGGTTTGTGGTTTGGCACAGAGCTGAAAGCCACCTGCGTTAAAGCACCAATGTTTTCTAGTGCTGCATGGTCAGTTATTTCTGTTGACGCAGCTGAATGAAACAATGGCATAAAACGGATTCAATACTAGTGGAGCTAGTCAAGCCGAGATAAAAAGAATCTCTGTGAATTTTTTCATATATCATCGTGTTAGATACACATAAAAAACATTGTGACTTATAAAACATATGAGCCTTTAGTTCTTTTTTTAAATGAATTATTCAGTGTTGAGACAATGCTTTGATTCAGATTTATTTTTCTTATTTATTTTTCTTTATCTGTCTTTTATATTGTTGGCAAACTAGAAGTTTGACAAGTGTTAGGAATAACTGGAGTAAGTACAGTACTCTTGAAATTACTGAAATATAGTTAGGCATTAAAATAACTGTGCTCTATGAATATGAATATATGAATTTCAGCATACTTTATTCATGTGATGTCAAATTACGCTGGTTTCAGTGGCTCACAATTCTTTAGAAATCACTCAAATATGCTATTATAAATAAAATATACATCTCTGTAAAATATTAAGAGACCACTTCAAAGTTATTATCAGTTCTCTGAATGTTACTGAATTTTAACTCGAAGAAATAGGAATGCAACCTTTAAACAATCAAAGCATAGTATATGTTGTCAAAAGATGCAACCTTAAAAAGGAAAAAATGGTCAAGCATACCATTTTTGCTCTCAATGTTACCTGCTAAAGTTAAGTTTAGATGTCTGAAATCTTTTCTTCTTGCGCAGATCTTATTTCACAGATAAATTCCTGCTGTTTAGATTAATTTAAAATGTTTTTTAAGAGTTCTCAAATGATAAAAACACCATCACACACTGTAAAAATGCTGGGTTCCACATGATTGATTTGTGTTGGGACAACATGAAGGAATCAAGTTTTTTTTTAGATTTAATAAAATGTAAGTGAATTGAACAAAAATTAACTAAGTTGTCCCCCAAAACTCAAAAATTGTGTTTATTTTCTAGCTCAATTTAAATAAGTAATTTGAACAATTTTTTAATGCAGGTACATACTGTATGTACAACATCCACATGTAATTTAACAATGTTTTGAGTGTTAAAGGTAAATTTTGTCGCAAAATATAAACACTTGACGGAAGGCGTGACGAATCCACAATTTAGTTTGGCAACGCTTGACATCACCCATTCAAAGTAAATGGGAAGCGTTGACTCTCACACCCCTTGTGAATGGCCTAAATGTATCATTTTCTGTATTCATTTTTTTTTTTTTTTTTTTTGGCTTGAACCAGACAAAGCAAAAGAGCTTAATCCTCCTGTCATTTTTTGTATACTCCATTCACCCTCTGGGTAAAAAATTACCCACTACTCTACAATTAATTTCAATCCTTATGTCTACTTTGCATGAAGAAACAACTTCTTCTTAATCACAAACTCTGTGAATGTTTAGGTTTTCCTTCATCAGTGTGGAGTTTTACATCAGTGTTTAATCAGTGGGCAACACTCATTTGACTAAAAGAAGGGTATGCCTTCAAATGCTAAATGTACCTGCATAAGTATAAAAACTTTTAGGCTGGAAAGTACTCATAAAAGTTAAAGGTCACCTATTTTACCTCCTTTACAAGATGTAAGATAAGTCTTTGGTGTCTCCAGAATGTGTCTGTAAAGTTACAGCACAAAATACTCATCAGATACTTTATTATAGTCTCCAGAATCTATCCATTTTAGTGTCTAAATACATTGTAGCTGTTTTTGTAGCCTGTGGCTTTAAATCCAAATGAACTGCTTCTGTCTGCCCACCGTTCACATGTGCACGTCTGCATCTCATCATGCTTTATGTCAGATAAACAGCACAGTGACAGAGACAGACTCGGATGAAGCTGAAATACAGCTTATTAGTAAAAAAAATAAAATAAAAAACAAGTAAGTTTATTTGATGTATTTGTGGTGGAGTTTATTCAAGCCTTTCTGAAATGATGAGTTCCACACAAATGCCATTTGCAGTAAACACACACATATATTAACGTTTACTGACACCATTCAGCCATGGTGATTATAGTGGTAAAGAATTGCATAGCAATTTTACTGTCTTTATTACAAACATGCACTGTTTAAAAAAAAAAAAAAAAACGTTTTAAACTAAATAAACTTATAAAAATCACAGAGAGTTGGAACAGATATTTTAATCTCAGTTTATTTGCAAAAAAAGTTATGTGGACATTATTATAGACTGTGTACATGTTATAATAGAAACATGGCACCTGTCAAACAATTCGGTCTGCGGGAAAAATCACATTCCTATGTCTTGTTGCGCTGGGCTTCAAAATCACTGGCATTTGGATCCTATCTTGGCATTTGGATTCTAGCACTCCATTATGGCAGTAGACACACTATACCTACACACAGATCTGTTCAAACAGCTTACAAAAGTTGATTTTCATCATAGGTGCCCTTTAAATCAGCAGATTCTTATTGTGTGTGTGTGCTTGTGTTTGGGCGTGTTTTCAGTATTCGCCCTATATTCAATGACACAACAGCAGAATTTTACAGAATTTGCACCTCACACATGGTAAAAACACTGACGGTGGACGGGCAGGCTGCCACAAACACTCACGCATTCTCACATGTGCAGACGGACAGGCAAAGACACACTGACGCACTCTCACACATATGCAGTCAGGTGCAAATACACAAACATCATCTAACAAAACTAGTCAAAGGCAGCCTTAACCCAATCAAAACAGCACACCCACTAGTCATGCTAACTTACAAAATACAAAATACAGCAGGGTCTGTCCTGCTTTGAGCCCACTAATCCATAGATCAAAGCCTGTTTTATTTTGCTGTGGTCTGTCAAGCTGTGAAACGGGCAGAATAATTAAAGAATTTCTTCTATTGATCACTGTCACCGTACAACGGCTGCATTCATCATTGCCGATCTGCTTCATGGGCTTTAAGGAAATGAAGGCTGTAAGTCTAAACTGATGGATACCTCCATTCAGACCCAATTCTCATATACGGCGTGTTTATTTACACATGCAGCCTTGCTCAGGCCGAGCTCACTTATGAATCAGCAAGATGCATGTATTAATTCCTTCTCCGTAGACTATTGCCACACAGAGATGAAGTTATATTGTTTGTTGAGTGGAGAATAGAGCGGTGCTGAGAAAATGGAGTGCAGGCTGCTGCTGGACTTTCTGGTTTGAGTTGAAACATCAGTTTGAGGAGTGGTGTTCTGTGAAGCTTTAAAATGACTTTATACCTTGAAATGGAATCAATAATGTCCTCCCTTACACTAGCTTTAATATTTTGCATCCAGTGGGATTATGAAAGTAATGAGTTAAATTTTACATGTATTAAAAAAACATATATTTTATATATATATATATATATATATATATATATATATATATATATATATATATATATATATATATATATATATATATATATATATATATATATATATATATATATATTAAATTTAATATATTAAATTTAATTTAATAAAATAAATATTTAATTTATAAAATAAATTAATCGTGATTTAAAATACTGAAACTTGTAATTTTGGCTATTCAAATGTAAAAAATTAATGTAAACGCAAGACAAAAACTATTTAAATTCAAAATATAATTGTTTATTAGAATTAAAATTCTAAATATAATTGTTTAGTAGAATTTTTGTTTAACTTGTAGCACAGATTTCTTCATGTAAACAACATACTCACAATAAACAATCAAGATCCTGGCTTGACAGCCATATTAATTAAAGAAATTAAAACACAGGCATGTTAATGACATTTAAATTTCAAAACAATCAATGCCAATAAAGAAAACATTGATTTCCATGTTGGATTCTAAGTGGACTGCAAAAAAATGCCAAAATACAGGAATTGCAGATATGGAAAATGAAAAATTATAATCATAAACTATAGAATACAAACTGTTGCACTCATTGTAAAGTTTTATTGCTGTGAATTGAGAACATTAGTTATAGAGTAGAATCAATTTTGCTTAATCCTCCTTTACATTCATCCAGTTGCTAAGACTAGGAGTATCCCGCAAGAGCACAGAGACTCCCAAATGCCCGCAAATGAATGATAATTTCTCGCAAACCGGTCGTGCACACCCCATCTCCCTCGCATCCCTCCTAGCTCTTCAGGTAGCCTATGTCCCGCGCAACTCACCCCCACCGTCCTACAGGTACGTCTCGCGCGCAACCCCCCTCAACAGGCCTGACACAGACACACACACAACGCGCTGCAGACGTTTTGGCCCCAACGGCCTTCCATACTGATACGACTCCCCTCAGATTCAACGCGCATGATCACTTTCATCAAATTTGCTTAAACTAAGCGTCCTAAAGTATTACTTTATTTTTAAAAGGATTCTGACACAACAACGCGAAGCATACGCTTTCGTTGCGTTTAATGAGGAAACACGCTAAACTTGGAGGCTCATGCTGAAAGGCAGAGTAATGCCCTGTCTTTGACAGCTCGCGACTTTCTGAGTACTCTCACTATACTTTTATTGCAAGCTTGCTTAATTATTTTTTTCAATTATTTTTTATTTATATTTATTTTTTAATTATTATTATTTTTATTTCTCACAGAGGATATGTTTGTTTATAATTCATAATTTTTTTATTTTTTATTTTTTTGTTTTTTTTAATACTATATATGGTCTTGTTAAACACCAATAAAAATATATATTTAAAAAAATAAAAATGTACATGTATTAGCTAGAATCTTACATTGTTAACTGTTAATCTGTTTGTTAATTGTGTCAAACTGAATGGGGAGAGATGGTAAAAATAAACATTTAGAAAGCGATGTATTGTAATACTTTCTCTCTCTCTCTCTCTCTCTCTCTCTCTCTCTCTCTCTCTCTCTCTCTCTCTCCCTCTCTCCTCTTATCCGATGCCCAGAAAGTAATAAATTTTTAATTAATATTGGTAGCATTGTGTACACCATGATTATATATAAAATTCACTTTAAGGTGTGATATGACTAAAAAGTGGTCATAAACAAATATTTTCCCAATTTAAATGAGTAGCGGCTTGAAATTCAAATTCTTACGTCACCACTAAACAAGCGGATAAAGCAATAGGATTGCCAAATTTGTCACCTTAAAATAAGGGACGAAACTGAATATTTCAAGCAACATATGTGGCCCTAGATCACAAGACCTTTTAAGTTGCAGGGGTATATTTTTGGTAAGAGCTGCTGGACTCTCTGGTCTGAGTTGAACTATTAGTTTGATGGCCAAAAATGCTTTGTATGGGTCAAAATTGGTATTTTTACCTTTTTATGCCAAAAATAATTAGAATAATAAGTAATTAGGTAATGTTCCATGAAGACATTTTGTAAATTTCCACTTGTAAATATATAACAGTAATTGTATGATTAGTAATGTGCATTGCTAAAAATTAAAGGTGGAAATTATTGTAATATTTGCTTTTTTAACCCTCAAATCTCAGATTTTAAAATATTTCTATAGTTCACCCTTAGCTCCCTCCCGATAGTAGGGTGAGAGGGGAGTTTGAGCTCGGCTAGATCTCTTGACTCCCTTGCTTATGAATTGCAATGAAAATATGCTTCTGACTTGTCTATAGTGGCAATTTGGTTTGGTTAATTCACCTATGTCACATGTCTTTGCACTGTGGAGGATACTGGAGAACCTGGGGAAAACCCACATGAGCATGGGGAGAACATGCAAACTCCACACAAAACGTTGGCTGGACTGGTAAGAACTTGAACCAGTGATGTTCATTCTGTAAGGCAACAGTTCTAACCACTGTGCTGCTGTGCCACCCTGTCTAGTAAGAGAGGAGGAGTAGGGGTGGAAGGGGAGATTCTTCAAAATGAAGATACTGAGGCAAAAAAAAAATGTATAGTAAGTTAGAAACTGACTGATTGGTGGATGGTGTATTAGCTAATGCTGGACCAGCCGTGCTCCATCATAAGCACTTGCTCCTCTCGAAATTAGATTATAAATAAATCACACTTGTATTTCAGCCAAATATAGTCTTAAAAAACAAACATAGATATAGCTTATATAGAAATCCATATATAGAAAGCTTATTTATTCAGCTTTCAGGTTAATCTCAATTTCAAAATATTGACACTTATTACTTTGTGGTCCAGGGTCACATCTTGACTGATATTGTTTTTTCATAACCAATTCTGACTGATTAATGAGAGTTTTTTGCAATCGAATTGGCAGATTCTGATTAAAAAAGTGCAAAACATAAAGAAACAATGTAATGATAACTGTGAAAAAGCAGACTCACTCTCTGACAGCAGGTGTCCCTTTTTAGAACAGCAGAAACAACAGTGTTTCTGTGGTTACTGCTGTAAAAAAATCAGCTGCACTGGTATTTACAGTAATATGAATTACATGGAGATCATTTTCCCAGTACTGAGTTGAGGCTGGAAGGGCATCCACTGTGTAAAACATATGCTGGATAAGTTGGCAGTTCATTTCGCTGTGTGATCCCTGATAAATAAGGAACAAAGCTGAAGGAAAATGAATAAATGAAATGAAGATCATCTAAATGGAAAATACCCTCTAAACTCTCCTGAACACACAATAGTTTCCCCTTATAGATGCATCATCCTTAAGTGCCATCATTTACACTTCTGCTGTTGTGTGGTTAAATCAGCATACAGTAACAGTCATCTAATAGGATGAGGCAGGTCGCGTATAGACCAAATCAAATAGGCCCAAAATGTCTAATATGGGATGGTTGGCAACTCTATCATACATGTTTCCAAACCCTGATGTTGCTTGGCACTTGCTACAGAGAGTGACTAAAAAGATTGTATAAAAGCTGTACATGCTATTAACCAAATCAACCTGCGATGAGGAGAATTACAATATCACAAACTTTAATATGAAGCAAAAAGTGTATGAAAATTGGAACAAAATGACAAAGATGCATGACTGTGTGTGTTTGCTGATTTTAGAGAACTGAGTGGTATTGTAGGGAGCTCTTACAAAAAGGAGTTATTTATGTGTCCGCATGGTCACTAGAACATTGCCAGGTGGTTGCTAGATTGTTGCTTTGGCATTGGTATACAGTAAGTGAGTGCTATGATGTCACTAGACAATTGCTAGGGTAATCCATGTAGGCACAGGGCTTTGCTACAGTAGTTGGTGGTTGCTAGAGTTTTCTGTGTGATTGCCAGGGTCATTGCTAAGGTGTTGCCTTGACATGTTCGGCACTTGCTAAAAGTCTCTGAGTGGGCACTGGGGAATTGTTAAGTGGTTGCTATGGTGTAGTAGGTGGTTGCTAGAGTGTTACTAGTCAGTTTCTGGAGGGTTTCTGTGTGGTGACCAGCCTATTTTAAGCAGTTGCTTTAGTTTTTTTTCTTTTCTTTGTGGTTGCTGAAGGAATTGCTATGTTATTCCCATGGTATTCTATTTGGTTGCCAGTGTGTTACTAAAGCAGTTACCATGAAGCAGTTACCACATATTATTCTGAATTGTAGTGGATTGAATAAAATTTAGACATTCATTCATTTCCATCGGCTTAGTCCCTTTATTCATCAGGGGTCTCCACAGCGGAATGAACCGCCAACTTATTCAGCATATGTTTTACACAGCGGATGCCCTTCCAGCTGCAACCCATCACTGAGAAACACCCATACAAACTACAGCCAATTTTAGCTTACCCAATTCACCTAAAGTTCTTGGTTTTGGACTGGGGGGAAACCGGAGCACCCAGAGGAAACCCACGCGTACATGGGGAGAACATGCAAGCTCCACACAGAAATGTCAACTGACCCAGCCGGGACTAGAACCAGCGACCTTCTTGCTGTGAGATGACAGTACTAACCACTGAGTCACCTTGTCACCCTATAAAAATTAATTGAAGTGAAGTAAAAAAAAAAAAAAAAATATATATATATATATATATATATATATATATATATATATATATATATATATATATATATATATATATATATATATATATATACTGTATATATAATGACAAAAAAATGAAAAGAATTGTCTTGTCAGTTTATCTTATTCAAGTAATTTAATTAGATAATTTATGTTATTATTTTTAAGGGTTATTTTAAAAAGAACTTTTTAGAGTGTATGTTTTGTTTGTTTGTTTATTTTTGTATGATAATCATCCAGGATATTGAATGAATAATTCTAATCCTAAAAATACTATCACATCTCCACTGAATAAGCTTTGTGGTTTGAGGTATCTTTCTCAACATTGTGTAGTTTCACAAGAACCTTTTATTAGAATGAAGAGATCTGATTTTTGCATTTAAACTTACCGTGTTTGCAAAATTGTATTGTTATGCAGTATTCTACGCCGTTTTGTAGTATTAATAATTTTACGCACGCACATTCACGCCAAAAATTGTAAAAATAAGTGCACTTTAAACACCTGGATGATGTACTTATTCAACCAATAAACAGATGTGTGGAATATTAAGCACTAAGGTTGGATTTTTTTTTTTTGAAATGATCAAGCAAAATTCTCCCACATAATTGATTACACTGCCTTCTGATGGTGAATGCAGTTACTCATGACCAGCCTGATCTCACAAGGAAACCTATCAATTTTTTGTTTTGTCAGTTTAATGGCAAATAGTGATGGGTCGTTCCTGAACGATTCGTTCATTTTGAACAAATCTTTTGTATGACTCAATGGAGTGATTTACACATGCGCACATTTGTGCAGGTGGAGTAGAAGATTAGTTCATTTTTCGAGTCTTTTATTGGGTTTGAGTCGTTCATTCATCACAGGAAAAACAGTCATATGCATTTAGAGCCAGAAAAAGATTTGGTCCGTTCAATTCTCAAGTCCTTGGGTTTCGTCATCTATTTTTACATGCTGTCACGTAATAAACGAACGACTCAGAAACGAGAAGACTCGAAAGGTGAACTAAGCATGGCTCCTTTTGCCTCAGACCGTGTGCAATAGTTAAGCTTACGTGAACAAACCACTCAAATTTGAAGACATGTCAGAAGAGGTGAGCTGACATCATAGACAAAAGACCAGGTAAACAATAAATGACTATTTCCTCTTTCTTATAGCATTCTAGTTATGATTTTTTGTAGTGTGATCAATGTTTGGGCTAGTTGTAGATGTGTTTTAAAGCAACTTGTAACATTTTAATAATATTTTGGCAAAATGAACGAAATGACTGACGAAAGGCTGGCGGCTAAACAGGATAACAAGGAAACTAAGCTAGGAACTGACACGGAGAAACAAGATCGGGAGAAACGCGTAGAAATGTCACCAAACAGTAGACAAGACTCGGCAATGTGAATGAGTGTGTGTGCTGCTTAAATACTGTGTGTAATCAGTCTCTGTAACAGGTTTCAGCTGGTGATGTAATCAGGAAGATGAGTGACCAGGCGTGCGTGATTGGAAGAAGTGCATGTATGGAAATGTAGTCCTGGGGAATGCGGAAGTGAGGTTCATGAAGAAAGAGGAAACCAGCGATCTCCAGTGAATGATCGCTGGTTATCGTAACATAGCCCCCCCTCTAAAGAGCGGCTTCCAGACGCTCCAAATACAGTTCAGGCGGGAGGTGGAGCGGAGGCGGAACAGGGGGAGGGATGGAGGGCCAGGACCATGCAGCTGGAGCGTACCTGGGGCATGGAGCTGCTGAAGACCCGGAGCGTGGAGTTGTGGAAGACCCAGAGAGTAGAGCTGTCGTGGTCCTGGATCGTTTGACAATGGAGGACCTGGAGCGTGGAGCTGCGGAAGACCCGGAGAGTGGAGTTGCGGAGGGCCTGGAGCGTGGAGCTGCGGAAGACCCGGAGAGTAGAGTTGCGGAGGGCCTGGAGCGTGGAGCTGCGGAAGACCCGGAGAGTAGAGTTGCGGAGGGCCTGGAGCGTGGAGCTGCGGAAGACCCGGAGAGTAGAGCTGTCGTGGTCCTGGATTGTTTGACAATGGAGGACCTGGAGCGTGGAGCTGCGGAAGACCCGGAGAGTGGAGTTGCGGAGAGCCTGGAGCGTGGAGCTGCGGAAGACCCGGAGAGTGGAGTTGCGGAGGGCCTGGAGCGTGGAGCTGCGGAGGGCCTGGAACATGAAGCTGTGACCATTGAGGAAGCTTAGGTAGCAGCGGCCATTCAGGAAGTTCAGCAGACGGCGGCCATTCAGGAGGCTTGGGCGGCGGCCATTCAGGAAACTCAGGCGGCGACCATTCAAGAAGCTCAGGAGGCGGCGGCCATTCAGGAGGCTTGGGGGGCGGCCATTCAGGAAACTCAGGCGGCGACCATTCAAGAAGCTCAGGAGGCGGCGGCCATTCAGGAGGCTTGGGGGGCGGCCATTCAGGAAACTCAGGCGGCGACCATTCAAGAAGCTCAGGAGGCGGCGGCCATTCAGGAGGCTCAGCCGGCGGCCATTCAAGAAGCTCAGGAGGCGGCGGCCATTCAGGAAGCTCAGGCGGCAGCGTCGACTCTGGCTGTGTCGTAGACTCTGGCTGCGGCGTAGACTCTGGCTGCGGCGTGGACTCTGGCTGCGGCGTGGACTCTGGCTGCGGCGTGGACTCTGGCTGCGGCGTGGACTCTGGCTGCGGCGTGGACTCTGGCTGCGGCGTGGACTCTGGCTGCGGCGTGGACTCTGGCTGCGGCGTGGACTCTGGCTGCGGCGTGGACTCTGGCTGCGGCGTGGACTCTGGCTGCGGCGTGGACTCTGGCTGCGGCGTGGACTCTGGCTGCGGCGTGGACTCTGGCTGCGGCGTGGACTCTGGCTGCGGCGTGGACTCTGGCTGCGGCGTGGACTCTGGCTGCGGCGTGGACTCTGGCTGCGGCGTGGACTCTGGGTGCGGCGTGGACTCTGGCTGCGGCGTGGACACTGGCTGCGGCGTAGCCTCTGGCTGCGGCGTCGGCTCTGGCTGCGGCGTCGGCTCTGGCTGCGGCGTAGACTCTGGCTGTGCTGGAGGATCTGGCAGCACTGGAGGGTCTGGCAGCACTGGAGGGTCTGGCAGCACTGGAGGGTCTGGCAGCACTGGAGGGTCTGGCAGCACTGGAGGGTCTGGCAGCTCTGGAGGGTCTGGCAGCACTGGAGGGTCTGGCAGCACTGGAGGGTCTGGCAGCACTGGAGGGTCTGGCAGCACTGGAGGGTCTGGCAGCACTGGAGGGTCTGGCAGCTCTGGAGGGTCTGGCAGCACTGGAGTGTCTAGCAGCTCTGGAAGGTCTGGCAGCTCTGGCAGCACTGGAGGGTCTGGCAGCTCTGGAGGGTCTGGCAGCACTGGAGTGTCTAGCAGCTCTGGAAGGTCTGGCAGGTCTGGTAACTCAGGTAGTGGTGACCATTCTGGGGGCTCAGTTGATGGCACTTCAGGAACTAGAACAGGAACTAAGGCAGGGACGGACAAGGAACAGGAAACCATCTTGTGAGCTGGTGGCAGATTGGCGTTTACCACATTGTGAGCTGGAAGGCTGGTTGTGACCACATTGTGAGCTGGAGGACTGGAGTCGGCCATCTTGTGAGCTGAAGGACTAGATGCGGCCATTTTCTGAGCTGGGAGTGTGGTGATGGAATGAGCAGCAAGCCCCGGTGTTATCTGGTCTTGCTGTACACTGCCCCTCCCCAAAAAATATTTAGGAGTTTCCTTCACCTCACCTACGGTGAAGGACGAGTCCACAGTGCGTAGAGCATAGTCCAAAAATTCAGAGAAAGTCCCTCGAGAACGAACACTTGAAAGTGTGCTCTTTAGCGGCTCATTAAGCCCATAAATAAAAAAGTCAATGAGCATACAGTCTGGTAAATCAGTGGTGTTAGCGATCTCCAAATAACACTGGATGTGGTTCTCGAGGGATTGATTACCTTGGCGTAGACGGACCAAAAACACTGCTGGATCCATAATGTGGCCGAGTCTTCTGTTGTGATTCGGGATAGATACAAACAACTGAAGGTAAGATCCAAATGCAGGTTTATTCGTTGGTCAGACAAGCAATGGTCAAAGCAGGTATGAACAGGCATATACGGGCAAATCCAGAGTCGAAGTCGGTAAACAGGCAAAAGGTCGAAAGGCTGGCGGCTAAACAGGATAACAAGGAAACTAAGCTAGGAACTGACACGGAGAAACAAGATCGGGAGAAACGCGTAGAAATGTCACCAAACAGTAGACAAGACTCGGCAATGTGAATGAGTGTGTGTGCTGCTTAAATACTGTGTGTAATCAGTCTCTGTAACAGGTTTCAGCTGGTGATGTAATCAGGAAGATGAGTGACCAGGCATGCGTGATTGGAAGAAGTGCATGTATGGAAATGTAGTCCTGGGGAATGCGGAAGTGAGGTTCATGAAGAAAGAGGAAACCAGCGATCTCCAGTGAATGATCGCTGGTTATCGTAACATAGCCGCTAAATCAAAAAGTTACGAATTGCCGTGAGAAAGAGTTGGCATGATGCATCCTATTTGGTAGTTTAGTAATATATTTCCCTTTAATTTGGCAAAAATTAAGTAACTGTTAAAATGGTTTGACTTTCTGGTTAGTAAAAAAAACATTTATGTTCCATTTGGGACGGCACTACACACCTCCTCCAATACATTGAGTTTGAGTGTAAAAGTGTATAGTGTATATTTAAATTACATGATGGTAGGACACTGTTGAGAAGAATTTTGAAACTTATTGCATAAAAGAGAAGCAGCGTAGCATGAGGAAAATCAGGGGCTTGATGGAGACAGAAGGATTCTCAGCCCTTCCGGTGTCGTCTGCAGGAGCAATAAAAACAAAGGCCCTGTAAATGGGGCGCACACTAGGGCCTGATTTAAAGTCTTGTTGTGACATTGTTTTGGACAGATTTGTGAAGGCTGTGCATCTTAGTGCCACAGGCTCTCAGTGTGAAGGTCACTGGCACTGACAGCCACACAAACACACTCTTACTGCGGTCAGATTTGAGGCCCAGCACAGCCACAGCAGAAAAGAGAGGCTTTCGGTGGATTCTGAGATAAGCGGTATCTGAAATAAGCATTCAGCGAAGATTGCAACATTACTGCCATCTGCTGTGAGACTGTGTTCACCACAATAATCTCAACTCGTCATCTCTTGTGCTGAATCTCTACCACATTCCAGAACAGCTTTGAAATGAATTGAGGATCTTAACAAGCCTGTTTGTTTTTCGCTTCTAGGTGGGCTCAGAGTTGGTCTCCCATGACCTGACAACCATAGAGTTGCTGCTTGACTATGTGTGGAGGGGCTTCGTCTTTTTCTCAATAAAAAAAATCTCAGATTTAGCTTTCAGTCTCTCAAAAAAAAAGCCCCCTCCGATGTTTACAAGATGCATGTCTGTGCAATGGCCTGTGCACCATGTTGGCAGCCAACCAAAATCAATATTAACCCTTTTGATTGGCCAACAGGACTTTACAATTTGAAGTAAATCATCATCTGTTGCTTTGGCATGCTTTGATTGAGATCGATAGGGCGTTTTTGCATTTTCATGTAGACATATATATATGCATGTAAATTGTGTATATATATATTTTTTATTTTAAAAGGAAGAAAAGCTTAGTTTAGAAAATTCTATGTGAAAATGTACATGTGGATATGGATTTAGAGTACGTTCAGATTTTTTAAAGGAGAATTTGATTTATTTTAGGATTTTTTTAATGTGTTTTGGCAATGATATCACTAAGTGATTTGTCCAGATTCATTTATTGATTTGTTCAGAGTCTGTTTTTTCTAGACTGATATTTATTTTAGTAGCAGTGTGACAAGTGCTTATTTTGCAGAAGTCATGAAGCTGTCACAGAAGCGGCTAGTACTCACCAACATTTAAAAAAACGCTGCAACATTTTTCAAAACAGGAGAGAAGGGAGGAGATGGGAGTTGAACCGATTCAGACATTATTTCACCCACATTGAGTTAAAAGCATCAAAGCTTCACATAAATGCACACCTTATTTCACCATTACACATAACTAGGGCTAGATGGAATCTGCGGACATTTTTTGCTATTTCAGCAGAGAATTTTGGTAAAAATCTGCAGATTTCTGCGGAATTATTTTGAGAGTATCATAACTCAAACCTTGATATGTGAAATAAAAAATATTATCTTTTTAACTTTTATTTAATGTTTAAAATGCAAATCCAATTAGATTAACTTTATTTGGTAAACAAAGCAAGTCTCTCGTATAATATATCTACCAAAAGACAGAAAATATTACTGTACAAACTGTATTGTACATAAATCAGATGAACATTTTCATAATAGTCAATAATATTACTGTAATTAATTAAAAAAGTGAATAAATATATATTTACACACATTTACTCAAGTAAATAAACAGAATCAATGATAGGCTAAAAATCTGCAGAATTTAGTGGAAATCTGCAGAAAATCTGCGGAATTCTGCACGCGCAGTTTCCGTGTGGGCCATGTGGGCCATACCAAATAAGCGTGTATCCAATGTGGTTTGTAGACCCATTGTACATTACCTAAAACACACACTGTAAAAAATGATAAGTGATCAATAAGTCACGACAGTATAGGTGTTTATATCAATTAAACTTAGTAAAATGTTTTGTTTCAACTTAAAGCTGTTGAATCTGATGTAAGCTCAATTTGGTTCTGTTTACAGTACTATTACCATGTAACTGCCATGCTTGGATTTGCAGGGGTTTGACTTTTGTTCTATTTTGTTCTGTATATTTGTATTGTATTATAGGGCGGCACAGTGGTTCAGTGGTTAGCACTGTTGCCTCACAGCAAAACATTCACCGGTTCGATCCCCAGCTGGACTAGTTGGTGTTTCTGTCTGAAGTTTGCATGTTCTCCCAATGTTCGTGTGGGTTTTCCCCCACAGTCCAAAGACATGCGCTATAGGTTAATTAAATAAGCTAAATTATCAATAGGGTGTGTGTGTGAATGCGAGAGTGTAAAGGTGTTTCCCAGTACTGGGTTGTGGCTGGAAGGGAATCCGTTTGCAAAACATATGCTGAATAATTGGTGGTTCTTTCCACTGTGGCGACCCCTGATGAATAAAGGGACTAAGTCGAAGAAAATTAATGAATAGACATTTGTATTGTTTTTATAGATAGACAAACAGACAGAGATATCTGTAGATAGATAGAAAGAAAGAAAGAAAGAAAGAAAGAAAGAAAGAAGCAACCAGATGACAACAGTTATATCAATGCTATAAATAAATGAATTGCTAATTAACAATAATGCAAATCTGACATTTTCTTTTAATGTGCGAATTGCTGCGCATTACCTTGATCAAGCTATTAAAGGACAATTTTGATTCAAAAATACATTATTTAAGTATCATAATGTTGTTTTTAACCACCAAGGTCAATTTGCTTTAAAAGAGAGACTTCAGTGAAAGAGACATATGCATCAATTTAGTCAAAGCATAAAAGTAAGCTAAAGTGAAGAATTTCTGTTTTCACTTAAAGGTTTGTTTAAAAAAAAAAGGCTGACATTACTTTGCTGATCCACATAAAATAATATAATACATAATAAATACACTTATTCGTAATGAAGCACACAACTTTAGCTCAGCAGATAATGCTGTTTTTGAGAGAACAGTTTGACAACTACTTAGAGAATCAAAACGGATCTCCTGTATAAACCTGCTTCTTGCTGATGTCTTCAAAACACCCAGCTTGTGCAGCTACGACTCAATGGCAGGATTAATGATGCTGCTCTTTCATTGAATTCTTTAGCACACTCAGTGAGCATTAATAAAGTCTTAATTGTTCTGTCTAAACCCAATCAGTTAATTATGACTTTTCATTTCTTCAACTGCAACTCTGCAGTTTCTCCCAAGCAATTCGTCATCTTAAGACGTTTTATATGCTGAGGGTTACTGTTATTGCTGCCAATCAATAAAACAAAACAAATCAATTCAGTGAAAGCCACACTTTGACTTGATTTAGACTAATGTCATCTTGAAATAGTGAGTTTTATGGGTATAAAGAGTTTTGTGCGTATAAGCAGAAGTTTTGGTATACACTTTAGATTAATTTAATAAAGTGTAAATTATATATCTGCAGTCATAAATATACTATATATATATATTAATTAATAAAATTAACAAATATATATATATATATACATACATACATATATATATATATATATACATACATACATACATACATATATATATATATACATATATATACATACATACATACATACATATATATATACATATATATACATACATACATACATACATACATACATACATATATATATATACATACATACATACATACATACATACATACATATATATATATGAAGTATCAAAAACTATATTTAAAACAAAGAAATACTTTACCATTCAGAACAACAGTATGTGTTTAGCTAGTTTTTTAAAAAAAAATAAACAACAATATGAAATCTAAATAACAGTAAATGCCTATCTCAATCATCTTTTAACTCTGTTCATGAAATAAATGTGGTATTAAAATGTAATATAATATATATATATATATATATATATATATATATATATATATATATATATATATATATATTATATGTATATTATAAATAATACACTGCCTGACAAAAGTCGCATCGCCGATTCTATAGTCAATAACTTGACTTCTAGTTGATCACTTGGAAAAAAGGCAGAAGGTAGATTTTTAAGATGATTCATCTGTTGATCTGCATCCCAATCATCACAAATACTGCTGAAGACCTAGTGGGACCCCAATGGATCCAAGATTCTAAAAAAAATCAGTCAAGTTTGGAGAAGGAAAAATCATGGTTTAGGGTTACATCCTGTATGGGGGTGTGTGAGAGATCTACAGAGTGGATGGCATTATCAACAACCTGAGGCATCAAGACATTTGTGCTACCCATTACATTACAAACCACAGAAGGGGGCAAATTGTTCAGCAGGATAGCACTCCTTCTCTTACTTCAGCCTCCACATAAAAGTTCCAGAAAGCAAAGAAGGTCAAAGATTGCTCCAGGATTGCCCAATCCAGTCACCAGACATGAACATTATTGAGCATGTATGGGGTAAGATGGAGGAGGCATTGAATCCATTGAATCTTGATAAACTCTGAGAGTCCTGCAAGAACGCTTTATTTGGCATTCCAGATGACTTTATTAATACGTGATTTGAGTCATTGTAGAAATTTATGGATGCAGTCCTCCAAACTCATGGGAGTCATGCACAATTTCCATCGCACCATGACATTATATTCTATACTGGACATTATTTCTATTAAGTAACAAGACTGTCTAAGCAAAGTCAGACCTTAATGTCCTAATTAAATCATTAAAAATCAAAGAATGATCATATTTTATTTAGCTAAAATAGGCGTAATCAAGAGGCCTTCGCCTTTCATATAAGCCACTTCTAATACTAAATGATCAACTAGAAGTCAAGTTATTTGTTGTTCCTGAAACTTAAATAGGTAACTAGACTTTTGATTAGACTTTTGAATTATTTATATACTGTATGAAGTGGTTCAAACCTTTCACAAAATTTAGTCCTAAAACTATTGAACAACACTCTTTCTCATAATACCTTATAATAATTTTATAATAAACATTTTTAATCTACTCCAAATATTGACTAAACAATAAAAAACATTAATCATATTATTGAATATAATTTTTGACCTACAACCCAACAGATTAAAAAATATATATATATTTTGCTGGTGTATATTATACAAACATATGATATCCATATGTAGCACTCTCTTGTCTTCTCTCTTCTGAAGTAGACGTACCAGATATCTTGTGCTAATAAATCTGAAGTGTCCTCATAAGAGGCTTAATGTTCTTTCTAATCTGAGATCATTGCTGCAATTGGGAGCAGTGGAGGAGCAGCGGTAGAAATTTGATCTATGAGAAAAGAAGAGCCTGTCGTCTTGCTTCCCCTTTAATAAAACGATATGAACGCTGTCTTCATGTGAGAAAGAACAACAGAGTAACAGCAGAGCTGAGATATATTTCAGCTGCGGATATTACCAGCACTGCCACGTTGGATCGTCTTGTTTGATGACATTTTGTTGGAGATAAATGTTTAGCAAGCAGAGGAGGGATAGATGTGTCTGGATTATTACCCATGATCCAGCTGATGTTGCTGCCAAAAACCAAGTGTGTGCGATCAGTGATGGATGAGCAGCCGTTTACTCCATTTGAGCAAACACCTTTCTAATTAACAGTGAAGTGCTGCATCAATACAGACTATAAGAGCTTGTGTTGTCATAGTACTGTATGTCTGCCAAATCTTGCTAGAGTCAGAAAAGTTATATGTTTATGAATTAAAAGTCCTCTGGGAGTTAAGAACCTTCTGTTTTTCTTCCAGTAAGAGAATGCTCAAGGGTATGTTTATATTTAAATTTTTACATTTTTATGTGTTTGTTTATGTTACTACGGAGACCCGGAAGGGACAAGATGGTGGAAGAAAAAAAAAACTGAGTGGGAGAAAAAAATGGGTGGGTAAAAAAAGAGTGATAGTACAATAAATATTTTTACGTACCCTCAAAAAGATGTGTTGCGTTATCTTGCAAAACCACAAACACTTCCTGTTCACTTGACATACATGCCAACCATCTAATTATTGCCGGGATTCTACCGTATTTTACCATTCTATCCCTCTATCATCCTATCATTTAATATTTTCCCATATTTCTCATATATTTTTAATCTTGAAAGCACGTTGAAATGAACATAAAAATGTCTGCATACACTTTCATTCCATTAAAGCTGTGCACTGATCATCACCCTTCCAATGCAACCTCTGAATCAGTAAATGCATGTATAAGCCCTGACTGACGGACGTGCTTTGTATGATAAACTGATCCCAAATCAGCTTCTTTAAACGTCATTAAAAGAGGAGGTAAAGTGCAGGACACTTTGGAATTCGGGTTTGTGTTTAAACAGACAAATACACTTAATGATATGTAAACAAGTCCGTTCTGTGTGTTTTATTTTAAACACAGCTCATTTTCTCTTAAATGAGCACAAACAGTTACTAAAGTAATGGAATCCTTTCGTTATAGATCTGTGCATTCTTACAGTAACACCTCTGTTATCAAACAAAACAAAATGAGAGATTCATTTGCTGTTCTTCACTTGTTTGATAACAGAGATGTCACTTTAAATGACGTGTACAGAAGCTGATCTGGGATCAGTTTCTTATACGGAGCGCGTCCATAAATTTTAATGGAAAGAAAGTGAATGCAGACATTTTTATATCCATTTCAACATGCTTTCAAGATTAAAAATACATAAGAGATAAGGGAGAATACTTAATGATAGGATGATAGAGGGATAGAATGTTTGTTGTGAGAATCCCAACAAAAATGGTAGAGTTGGAATGTATGAAATGAACAGGAAGTGTTTGTGGAAAAAAGTTTTGCAAGATAACCCAAAAAATCTTTGCAAGGGAACGCAAAAACTAAAAATATATATATTTTCTTATCACTGTTTTTTTTTCTACCACCCTTTTTTTTCACACTCAGCTTTTTTTTCTTCCACCCATTTTTTCCCTCACCATCACGTCTCTTCCGGGTCTCCATATGTTTGTGGATTCATTAAAAGTTACATACACTGAAAAAATGGCATTTTGCAACTTGCCTTCTACTTGTAAAAAGCGATTAGTTGAGTTTACTTTAAAAAAAAATAGTAAACCTGTTGCCTTAACATTATCAAGTAAATGAACTCATATGTACATAAATATAAATATTAAGTTTACAAGTTACAATGGGTAATTCACTTTCTTAGAGTCAACTTGTCACTTTCAAGGCAAACACTGTGTATTTAGACACATTTATCCATAATAAATATATTTCAACTTTGCTTTTCAGAGTCTTAAGAGTTTAACTGAATGTAAAATGGCAGTTTCAATTATGCTAAACTTGTTTCAGTGTAATTTTATTTATTAGTATTATTATTGTGCAATCTCTGACACCTTATATATTATGTTGACGTTTAACGCCTCTTGAAAAAATAAAGGGCGCCAATGTAATCGTGCACATCAACGCACAAAACAGTGAAAACACCAGGCGTAAAATCTTCATTTTTAAAAAAAAAATGCCTCATGCTCGTTTTTTTGTTTTGACGCCCCATGTCAAAACCTTCTCCACCAATCAGATTGGTACTTTTGTTCATGTGCACGGAGCTTCTAAAGTCCCCCCTTCCGTATCCCCAGACGCCCCGCACTCACATTACAATCGGGCCTGGACATGCTTACGTCATTGATGCTGCGCTGTTCAGTAAAGCGCTCTCGCTCAGCACAGTGGAAATTTCTCTAGTTATATCGCTTTAGTCCTTAGGGATGTGGTGACACGCAATCAGATATTTCGCTGAACAGATCAGCCACTTTTGGCGCTCATAAGCAATCATAAAGTCCTCGTGCTGCAGGAATGATGAGGTCTGCTGAAGGTGGCAGCTGTCGTGCAGTGAGGGGTTTGTGTATTTAATAAATTACGGCAGTTTGCATTCACTGTACAGTAAGAATGATTAATAAATCCTTATCAAACAGTCCCTTAAAAGTCACGTCTCGCTTTCAGTTTTAGGCTTTTGAGCATTTTGTACTCACACACAAGCATACCGTGCCAAAGCCCAAGTGAACCGCGCTCAGGCATACTTCTTCCAACCGGGCCAGTAAATAAATACTAAATAAATGCAATAAATACTTTAAAAATTATGTGTAACATAAATCTAATGTGCATAACTGATAAGAAAAAAAATAATATGAACTTTTGTAATGTCAACAAAAGTGGATTGTCATGCATGGAATTCTGGGAAAGTCAATTTATGGTTATTCACAGAAGGAAACTTGCAGTTAAACATGTTACAGATTTTTACTGTAGCATTTTTACATTTTTTGTTGTTGTTTTTAGAGTACAGGTATAACAGCCTCCCTGCTTTGCGAAAGTGAATAGCAAAAGCAATCGTAGACCTATGAATGTTTACTTTTTTTATTTAAAAAAATTTTTTTTTGAGTCATTTACACTCTATTATTATCATGATTACGACGGTAAACAATATCTTATCATGCATGCATGCTAAGTGAACAGCGTAGTGCTTATAGTGCTTCCTTTGGAGGGAACGCCTTGGGCTTTAATACCCTCATTAAGGAAAGTAGGTCAGGCGGTGTGTGTATATGTCTTCACCTCTGTCTTACCCTATACTGAGACTCCAAAATGAAAGATATGAAGAGAGAGGCCTTACTGTATCTGGCCTACTAACTGAGAAAGTGCCACAGAGCAAAGACAACAATGAATATTGTATGGCGTGTGATGTGGGGAACGTTTGGTGGGGTTTTCTGGCCCTTCCCCCATCGTGCTCTGCTGGATCCAGTGAGAGAGAGCGAGTGGAGGGTCAGATTCAGGCAGACTCCTTTGAGTTTAGTATTCTGCTCTGAGCCGAGGCTTTACACTCACAAGCATCACGATGGTTACAGCGTATTTTATTCACCAACCACAAAGACTGCTGTGACTGAAAATCCAGTGGGGGCTTTTTGTTCTTAACACTTCGCAACTTAGTTAAAATCACAGACCTCTGCTGCACACAATTAAATAAATATTAATCATTCTACAAAGGTAAAGGGTGATCTGTAGGCTATATTGTTGTCATTAATGTAAATAAGCTTGTGAAAATGGGGTTTTCATGCATCAAGACAATAAAAATGTTTGGCATTTTGGGCCCTATCATACAACTGGCACAGTAAGCCACAAGATGTGTTTAACACGATTTGTTGCTTTTTCAGACCAGCGCAACCCTAATTTTCACATTTTGCGCCATGTTGTTTAAATAGCAAATTCGTTTGCACTATTTTGTGGACTCAAGTTTGTGCCGGTCTATAAAAGAGGTATGTTAAGGCTCATTGTTGGTTCATTGCTATTTTTAGGAACTAAAATAAGCTGCACCGTTGACCAACTAAAAGCAGGTCTAAAGTCCAGCATAGAGCGTGTTTGTTATATGCCTATGCAGGTCCAAACGCGTACACCTTTCCTAATACACACAGGATGTACAGCAATAAACAAATGTCTTTACAAATTAAACAAATGAAGGGATTAAAATGATACAAATAATATTATTTTTCTACATAAATATAAAAAAAACTGCTTACATGCCTTCTTCATGCCTATTTTCAGTTCATGAAAATTTGCATTTGTATAATGTTACTAGTATTATTAGCAGTAATATTATTATATATAGTATTTATTAAGATATTTGTTTTAATAAAAACAAGTTTAGATTTGTCCACCTGTCGGGTTTTGGAGACATATGCATCCCCATATGGAGCATAAAAATAGGACGTGTGTTTGGATATAACTAAGTTTTTTGACCACACTTTGTTATTTGTTTTCTGAAAATTAGAACTAAATTTAGAAATAGTTTTGAAACAAATCTTTGCACTTCACAAACGAAATTAAAATCTAGGCTAATGGATGTCTTCATGGACATGTGTACAACACCGTTTTCTTATCCACGAAAGTAAAAGAGTAAAGAGTGAACGTAAAATAAAGAGAAAGTAAAACGGCTGAATGGAGAAGACTCATTCTATATCCTCAAACTGCAAATGGTCTGTTTAACTTTTTTCTCGCTAGTGAAGCATTCAGTTTTTCCACTTCAAAGTTCTGCAATGTTAATGCACTATGAGTAAATAGCAAATGCACCATAGTGCAACACAACTGACTCCTAAAGGGACTGTGAGATATGACAGGAGATGATTGTTTTTTTGCACGTTATGCTCAAAACACACCCATATCTCATTAAGAGAATAAGCACAACCCTGTTAGACCATGTGCTGCAGCGCAGAGCATGTTTTTCTGTCCTTAAAATAGCAAAAGTGGATTCGGATATGCTCTTGATGCTTTTGCGCCATGCTCTTTAGACTTTACGCCTACATCGTTAAAAGAGAGCCCATTGTCTATAATATTTTAACATTAATGTTTCTAGACATGAAATATTGGAAAACAACATGTAGACATATGCGTTTTATAAATATACAGTTATGGAAAAAGAGATTGAAAATGATCTCAATTTACTGCATTTATTATTTGTGTAAAATGTTAATATTTCTTTTATTTTGTAAAGATCTACGAACATTTATTCCAAATTTTAAAAAAATAATGTTGTTTAGAGCAATTTTTTTTAAGCCAAGAAAAATATCAGAATTACAAATGTTTTCTTTTGTTGTAATTGGCAGTCGGGGTAATTCCATTATATGTTGATTTATCTGAACTATCAGAAATTCAAACAATGTTATTGTGAATTCACAAAAAAAGTAAAATTCACAATGGAATAAATGTGTGATCTCTAAAAATGAACATTTACATGCCTGAAAACATTTTCTGTTTTTTTCTATAATTTATACATAAAAAGCTCCAAATGACAAAATTTCCCCTTTGATTTTTTTTTGCACAAAAATTTGTAGTTTACAGAATAAAAAAAAAATTTATGGAAGCACATAAGTATAAATTTTAATTCTGAGCACAGGCAGAGTTTCACATTTTTGTCTGACGGAGGGCACCTACTGGCAGACAAGTGATTTTTTTAAAATACCATATATGTCATATTTTCTGCATTTTACAGCAGAGTTAAAGACCTTCACTCTTTTAGTCGTGGGTTTATTTAAAAATTAAATATTCATTTTGTGTGCTTAGCATATCTCTGAATGCTAAAGAAGGACAGAATGTAATAAAAAATATATAGCATTGAATTATTTATTCAATAAATAAATAAATAAATGAGAGATGTTCATTATCAATAGTTTATACTATAAAAGATAAATGAGCATTTGACTCCAACAGATTATATCTTTGAAGTGGTCTCTTAGTTTTGTCCGGAGCTGTATTTAGTGCTGTTCATAAATATACATTAATTTTTTGCATAAACATTTTATTACACTGATTGATGATGGAACAATTTTTGACCAATATATCAGCTTTAAAAAACTAGTTTGAAATATTAAAGTAGACACATTATTTTACAA
Organism: Danio rerio; assembly: GCF_052040795.2. Lineage (NCBI taxonomy): Eukaryota > Metazoa > Chordata > Actinopteri > Cypriniformes > Danionidae > Danio > Danio rerio. The sequence goes on along the minus strand of NC_141023.1, from coordinate 35,312,454 downwards.
TCACTTTTGGAATCGCATGTCACAAAAGTACATTGTATGGGTGATATGTATAGAATTCAATATTTTTAAAGGGATAGTCTCTTAACTTTGATAAAAATGTGTGATACATAAATAAATCTGTGCTTTTGATATTAATCTATTGTTTAAATGATATTGATATTCAACATATTTAGTCAAGGGTTTTGGTCGGTTTGGTAATAATAAATCAGAATGTTATCGACAGAAATGGAGTGATGTGAGTTTGTGTTTGTAGACTCAGAGCTGTTTGTGTTGCAGCGTTCAAGATGGAATGATTAAATCTTGTATATACTGGACAAACAAACAAACACACACAGTCTGCTGTCTCAGATGCAATCATGTGCTCTTACACAAGCAGACATTGCTATTATGAAAAACAGCTGAGCAAACATACACAGCGACACATGCACATTGATGAATGAGGTTGTAACTCAAGCACAGGCTCTTCATATTAACTTCACACTTTTTCAGTATTGTGCGAGTAATGGTTCCTGTAACTCAAGTGTGGTTGATGATATTGTCTGCTGTGTATACTGTATAAAGCAGATGATATGGTCTAGTTAGAAAAAGCTGTGAGTCTTTAAAAACATGAAAAGTGTAATTCAATTTCAAAATGATTGGTCATCCTTCACTTCTACTTCCAGATCATGGTCACTGAGAACTGGCTGTGCGATTTGAGAAAAATATTTAATTGTGATTATTATTATTATTATTATTATTATTATTATATCATTATTGTTTGACAGATATTATGATAGCGATTTGATTTTGATTTAATTTTGTAGTCAAGCTTCAGCTCAATAATCTGTAAGCCGTGGCAACAATTGTGCCACAGCTCTTAAAAATGACCTGTTTTTGTTTGGTGTCTGTGACTTTGAAAGCAAAATATTCCCATATTACCAATGCTGTTTATCTTAGATATTATTTTGTCTATTAATGCTTTTGAAGCAGCAGACACCATTATCTTACTTTTTCACGGTCTACTGATTGTTTGTTTGTTTGTTTGTTTGTTTGTTATTGTAGATGTAGTTTGGTTGTGCAATTCTGATTGGGCAGAACGAAGGTGTGCTCACTCAGTTGGCTAGTCAGACGCATTTGCTCTGGGTGGGGAAAATTAAATAATACATAATATATTTCATATCACAGCCTCTTGCTATTCACTAATCGTGATGTTTCAAATTGTGATCACAATTCGATTACTCGAACAGCTTTACTGTGAACTGCTTGGAACATTTAAATAAACATTTTGTGGTCAAAAGAAGAAAGAAACTAGTTTGAAATAAGTGCAGTAAATGATGACAGAATTTTCATTCAGGAAGTTAACTACTACTTTAACAAGGTCACCAAGGTCAACAAATGTTGCAAGTGCATTAGAGTGAGATACTGGAGGATGAATCCCAGTGGCAACTATGATGCATGATTTCATTGTTGCAGTTTTATGAATCTGCCATGTTTAGACAGCAAGGCAGACTGGTAAAGTTAGCTAGTTATTAGTTATTTGCTAGTTAAAAATAAACGGGGGCTAATAATTCTTTTCTAATAACCGTTTTTTATCTTTGCTATGGTGACATAATATTTTACTAGATGTTTTTCAAATCACTACTATACAGCTTAAATTGACATTTAAATGCCTAACTAGGTTAATTAGGTTAACTAGGCAGTTTAGGGTAATTAGGCAAGTTATTGTATAACGAATGGTTTGTTCTGTAGACTATCAGAAAAGACTATAGCTTAAAGGGGCTAAAATTTTGAGCTTAAAATGAGCATAAAAAAATTTAAAACTGCTTTTATTCTAGTCGAAAATAAAACAAATAAGACTTTTTCCAGAAGAAACAATATTATCAGAAATACTGAAATACCCCCCTTGGGGGTAGGGGGGTATATTGTGTACATATTGTATAGAGTTAAAGACAAAAATTTTAATTCTCCTGTGAAATTTTAATTCTTAAAGACAAAAGTTAAAGACAAATTGTTTAATTCTCCTGTGAAATTTTAATTCTTTTTTAAATATTGGTCAATTGATGTTTAACAGAGCAAGGGAATTTTTTCAGTATTCCCTATTATAATTTTTTATATATCCCTAACTCTTCATATTTACTTATATTACACTGATTAAAGTAACCATTGTTATCCAATAGCTAACCTGATTAAACTAACTTGCCGAGTTAACCTAATTAACCTAGGTAAGCCTTTAAATTGCACTTTAGCTCAGTACTAGTCTTTCTAGTCTAATCTAACTAGCAGTACTAGCAAAATAACTTTAAATATTATTTACTGTCATCATGGCAAAGAAAAAAAATTGTTATTATGATATTGTTTAAAAATGTGATTTTTCCCCTCTTTATTTTAAACAGCACTTGGGAAATATTTGAATTGACTCTGTGTTTGAGTGTATATGTTTTTTTTTTCATTTACTTTGTAATGGAAATAGAATTCTAAATTCATTTCTGAAGACCCTAAAATTGACATCCTGTTTATATAAGTACTGTTTATGTTATCCATAGGTTTTCTCCACTGCATCATGCGGCTCTCAATGGAAATGTGGAAGTCATATCACTACTGCTGGACTCTCAGGCCCTAGTGGACATCAGGGACCAGAAAGGTACCAGAAAAAAAATTAATGCAAAATGTTAGCTTTACATCGCCATCTTCAAATAAAGAATTTGACTGAGTTTGGCATATCTTAAAAATTACAGCAATGCCCTAACCTGATTTCATCAAGTAGGACATGTTTTGGATGTTGATCCTGGAACAACATTCCAATCAGCCAATCAGAATTAAGGGGTACATTTACTGTTTATGTTAGGTTTATGCACTTCTACATGATTGTTATCCAACTATTCCCCTCTGATTTTGGGAATAATTTACAGTTATGGTTGGGTTTAGGGTAGGGAGTAGGTATGGATTACATTTTTTTTTTACAAAAATGATTTTTCAGGATCCCCATAGATGTTAATCCAGGATTGCATTGTACTTGGCAAAATCAGGATGTGCAACAGCAATGCTTTTGAAATCACTTCCAAACAATCACAAACGAGCTTGACTTCACATGTATGAATAATTTATCCACTTTGTTCTACACGCCTAGGTGCTTTATGTGATTAATGATATTAACTTCTGTTAAATTGTAAACAATCAGTGAAATGTTTTTAAAACGTGTATACAGTGAGGTGGTATTATTCTCCTCACAGTTCATCCACTAAATATCAGCCTCTTCAGGATTTTTCAAGGACATTTTATAAAAGATTTGCAGCATAAATTATTGATTTTTTCAAAGATTTATAAAAGCATTATTTGCTTCATTATTTTAGTTTTTTCTCTTGTGCTGTGAAACTGCTTACATCTGCTTTAAAATACTCATTTTCTTTTTTTTTCTCTCAAGGACCACTGAATTCATGAAATCCTGGAGGGACTGAAATATTAAGACAAATCTAATTAGAATGAATAAATTACTAGCAGTCCATGAAAAACCACAAGAACTCGGAATAAGACTTTCTGCTGCAATCTTTTGAAAACTTCTATATAAGATGTACAAAGAGGACCAAAAGAACAAACAAACAGTGATCTCAAAAGAGCTTTGGCCTCAGTTATGATACTAATGTCACATAAAATAACAAGTGTAAAGTTTTTTCATTATAGATAAAAATAAATCACAAAATGAAACTCATCTCACAATATGTTGATCATTTGTAGTGCATTTGAAGCATTTATTTCAGTTATTGTTAACGGAAATTTACCCAACTGGAAGCACATCCAATAACTTTAAATGCAGTAGTCACGTGTGGGCAAATGTTTTGAGTTAGCTTATATAACGTGTTTTTCTGTCATGTTTCAGGGATGCGTCCTCTACATTATGCAGCGTGGCAGGGGAAGTCGGAGCCCATGAAGCTACTGCTGAAGTCGGGCTCTTCAGTGAACGGTCAGTCGGATGAGGGTCAGATCCCCCTGCACCTGGCTGCTCAGCACGGACACTATGACGTGGTGAGTACACTGTACACACTGCTTCAGCTCCAGACCCGCTGTTCTTCAAAGACACCATACGAGCAGACCTGTATGATAAAAGAGCTGCAACACCTTTATAGATACTGACAACTTGGAAGCAGAAACTTACGAGAAAATGCTTTGAAGCTCCATCAACCCACACACATGCGTTTAATGAAACGCACAAGGCACACACTTCAACCCTTTTTCACTCAGAGTTTCAACCACTTAGTGAAGAGGCAGTTTGAAGTAGATATTGTGGCTATTATTCTTTGTTCTTTTCCAGAAATAGACATGGGAAATAAATATGGCGTGCATGTGTTCAGGTTAAAAGTGTGGTGTGGTGTGTGTGTATTATATACAGTAGTCAGAATTTTTAGCCCCCCTGAATTATTATCCCCTTGATTATTTTGTTCCCCAGTTTCTCTTTAACAGAGAGAGGATTTTTTTCAACACATTTCTAAACATAATAGTTTTAATAGCTAATTTCTAATAACTGATTTATTTTATCTTTGTCATGATGACAGTAAATAATTTTTTACTAGATATTTTTCAAGACACTTCTATACAGCTTAAAGTGACATTTAAAGGTTTAACTAGGTTAATTAGGTTAACTAGGCAGGTTAGGGTAATTACTGTAGGCAAGTTATTGTATAACAATAGTTTGTTCTGTAGACTTTCGAAAAAAATATATAGCTTAAAGGGGCTAATCATTTTTACCTTACCATTGCTTTTAAAAATAAAAAAATGCTTTTATTCTTGCCGAAATAAAACAAATAAGACTTTCTCCAGAAGAAGAAAAATATTATCAGACATACTGTGAAAATTTCCTTGCTCTGTTAAACATCATTCGGTAAATATTTTAAAAAGAAAAAAATATATAAAGGGGGTTTAATAATTCTGACTTCAACTGCACTGTAAAAAAACCCTGTAATTTTACGATTTATTTCCGGGAGCTTTAATTTAAATGACATTTAAATTTAAATAAACCATAAAATTACGGAATTTTTTACAGTGTGTATATACAGATGTTAACACTTCAATATGTTACCTCTGCCGTCGCCGCAGCGTTAGTAAATGCGCCTACAGCTTTTGAATGCTAGTTGGCACTTTAACTGTAATCTTCGTCATCTACTCCATTAACATGCAATTTTCAGCTATGCCTATTTACAATACTAGATAGGGCAGTACTGTATATGTACCTTATGCAAAGGTACTGTATTTTATTAGTACTAAACATGATTTTACACTATACTGTATGTTTGAGAAAATATGTCCAAAATACTTGGTGAGAAGCATAGCCCTTGGCTGAAAGTATTAAGCAAATATAAATAATTCTTTATATTTCTGGACACTCAAAGCGCTTTACACATTGGGGGGAATCTTCTCATCAATCACCAGTGTGCTGCATCCACCTGGATGATGCGACGGCAGCCATATTGCGCCAGACCACACCACACACCAGCTGATAGGTGAAGAGGAGACAGAGTTTGTAGCCAATTATTATATGGGGATAGTTAGGAGGCCATGATGGACAGAGGCCAGTGGGCAAATTTAAATCCCTACTCTTTTCGAAGGACATCCTGGGATTTTCAATGACCACAGAGATTCGGTTTTAATGTCTCATCAAAAAGACAATGCTCACTGAGCAATATTGAGTCAGCATCAGTATACTGGGGCATTAGGACCCACACAGACCGCAGGTTGAGCGCCCGCTGCTGGTCCCACTTGCACCACTTCTGGCAGCAACCTAATTTTACCATGTGGTCCCCCATCCAGGTACTGACTGGCAAATCCCTGCTTAGCTTCAGTAGGTGACCATGCGAGAGTTGCAGAGAGCTACTTAATAAGAATTAAGTTTTTGAGCTTTTATAGTGCCCTATTAAATTTCCTTGCAGTAAAAAGAATGTTCGATTTCTAAATCCTTTGGTTTTATTAAGAATAAGAAAAAAATCTCATAATATGCAAACAAATAAATAAATTAAACAGATAGCAATGGCAGTCATTACAACAACACAGGACAAGACACGTTTATGTAAGCTTATCAAATGTCTCTCATTCTGAATAAATAAATGTTTTCATAACAGAAAAGGGCTTTGTATATATAATAGAGGGAGGGAGGGAGGGAGATAGAGAAAGAGAGAGCGATTGCAGTTGAATTGAAAAAAATGGATAACCACTGTTTAAAAAAAATCATTTAAAATATTTTTAAATACAATAAAAATCAGTTAAAATATTTTTAATTGTACTCTTCAACGAACATTATAATTAAAGGATTTCAGAAAATGACAAAATTACAAGTTTTTCTAATTTCTATGAATCACGTTTTTTTTTTTTTGTAATTCTACTCTTCAACTGCACACAAAAAGATTTAAAAATTACTAAAAAGTAAACTTCATTTATTCATTTATTTCCTTTTCGGCTTAGTCCCTTTATTAATCTAGGGTCGCCACAGTGGAATGAATCGCCAAAATCCAGCATGCTTTACACAGCGAATGCCCTTCCAGCTGCAACCCATCTCTGGGAAACATCCACACACTCTCATTCACACTTATACACTACAGGCTCTTTGGACTGTGGGGGAAACCGGAGCACCCAGAGGAAACCCATGTGAACACAGGGAGAACATGCAAACTCCACACAGAAACACCAACTGACCCAGCCGAGGCTCAAACCAGCGACCTTGCTGTGAGGCGACAGCACTACCTACTGCACCACTTTGTCTCCCTAAACTCTTCATATTTACTCATATTACACTGATTAAAGTAATTTCCCAGCAAAAAAAATGCAGGGAGTAAAAATGCTGAGTGGCTAGTGATATAAAAAGTTAAGGTCAAGCAAAGTCCCTTTAAAGCACCCCATTTCACTCAGCGGCCATCTTTGAAACTCCTCTTAGGCAATATGTTCGGGCATTCTGTCTTAATGTGGAAACATCAAATTCTCCAAAACTGTCTGCCAAGCTTATGATTACATTACATATTTAGAATCACCAATTAAATTAAACCACAACTGTCTCATAATGTACACACGCAGTCGAAAAGAAAGAGATCATGACAGCAACCTTATTTATGGCCATTCTAAACGTAAGATCGCGCTGGTCTCGTGAAGTAATTCACAACTTGATGGTGAATCTCCTCCAGTAATGACTACAAACAAATGCTACTCTGTTTACGAGTTTGTGGACGTTTAGTTGCTGTCATTGATGTGCGTTTGACAGAATAGACTGTAAGTTGAGTTTGTTTCATGCAGATTACAAAACCAGAAACCTTTTGTTTTCAAGCGTAGTTGGTTCATTTAAAAGCACAGATTTCAAGCTTCATGTGGATATATTTCTTATGTCTTTAAAGCAAGTATTCGTTGAGATTCCAGTGTGTTTATTGACAACCAAACTGTCATCTGGTCTGAGCCAGTCTACATCGAGTGATGATTCATCGAGTGGCTTCATTCGCCATATTGACCGTTACACTTTTCTCTATTCGAAACTATACGAGTGACATGTCTCGTGTATTCTATAGTCTTTGGGTCAAGCCATATTCAATAACTATGATAATTAAGTACAGCAGCTTATCACATCATAGAAATAAATGTGACAGCCAATCAGTGTATGTTTCAAATAAGTCATCATGTTCCACAAACTCAAACATAATAGTGTATTATTTAATAATAATTAACAGACAAAACTGTTTTTTTTAAGTAAATTAATTGTTGTATTTTTTTTTTTTTTTTACAAGATTTAGGAAATTTTTCAAGTTTTAAAATTTCATTAGATACCATTCTGACATTTACATTAAATCATAAGACAGAATGCAGAAAAGTAGGGTGGAAATGCAGAATTTTTTGGAAAAATGAAGGCAAATCATATGTATTACATATTTGTATGTATAAAGCATTTACTTCCCCGTTAATGGTAAATGAACAAATCAATAAATATGTATTTAAAAATAATCATGATAATATTTAATTGGCCAAAATGGCCAAAATGTGACTGTACTAGATACTGTATTTGAATTTAACATTCTTGCAAAGGCATTTTTACATTTATGTGTACTACAGATTATCTGAACTCAGCCAAGATATGTATTTTATTTACAGATAAACAGTCATTAATGTTATGTAATACATTTATGTATTATTTTACATCAACATACAGTTTTCTGTTTAAGACAGGCTAATAACTGATATGTAAGTGTTGTATACTCAAACCATGAACTAAGCAGTGATTTCCTGCCTACAGTCTGAGATGCTTCTGCAGCACCAGTCAAACCCCTGCATAGTGGACAATGCTGGAAAGACTCCACTGGACCTGGCTTGTGAATTCGGCCGGGTCGGGGTGAGTCAAATGCTGCTTTTTTGGTCGCTGTCAAGCTACTTGTATGTCTTTTTCATGTCTCTAATTGACCTCTGAGTATGTGTGTGTGTGTGTGTGTGTGTGTGTGTGTGTGTGTGTGTGTGTGTGTGTGTGTGTGTGTGTGTGTGTGTATGGTCATCTGTTTGGCCTGCAGGTGGTCCAGCTGCTTCTGAACAGTAACATGTGTGCTGCTCTGCTGGAGCCCAAACCGGGAGACTCCACTGATCCCAATGGCACCAGCCCACTTCATCTTGCTGCCAAGAACGGCCACATCGACATCATAAGGTGAGCCTGAGACTCAGGCGGAGAGACCGGATGCGCTTCTAAGAATAGAAGTCACACTTTTCCACATCTCTTGATCGCCTGTGCTTGATCAATAATGTACTGCTGTTTACCAGAGAAATGATTTGGAAGGTGTTTTTTTCATAGCTCTTAAGAAAAACAAAAAACTAATAAGGTTCATTTGTTGGCATGGATTTGTAATTAGGGAAGCACATCTAATTATTCATGTTGGTTTATTTTTTTATAATGTAATTACTGTTATTCTTGAAAAGAAGCTGTAATGGGCTAAACATCACTGAATTTGCATTTAAGTTAACAAATGGGTAAAACAAGTTGAGAAGCAGCTCATTTCAATATTTATAATTATCATTATGGTCTCACTGTGATTTAAGGTGCAATTTTTGCTATCAACAAACCATTAACTAAGACTTTGAGCTCAATAAACTACTTATTGACAGCCTTATAATAGTTATTTAGCAGGATAATATTTGGGTTTAGGCATTGAGTAGGCATAGGCCGGTATAACATTCTGACGGTGTGATAACCTTGGATAAAAATATCACGGTTTGACGGTATTATAATTACTGCTCTAAAATATATTCTTTTTAAATGTCTGGGTAAAAAACAACAACTTTTTTCCTCTTTGAACACAATGTATGCACAGTATGTTTTTTTTTTTTTTTGTTTGTTTTTGAAAAAACGTTTAAGATATTTTGTAGCAGTAAACATGTCGGGCTAAATAATTCAAATAAATCCTTGACTTCTGCTCTCTTCATTGGTTTCAAACACACACATTTCATTACAATTTAAAAACTTAAAATAAAACATAAAAAACGTATATATGCCATAGGAATGGTATAGCAGAAAATTTTGGATTTAAGTACACATTGAAAAGGGTTATCATCCCTATCATAGATTTAGAATGAGATCATACTTGATATCATCCTAGAGCAAAAAAACAATACCTTAATAATAGGCAGGTAGTAAGCCACTAGTTAATGGACAGAATTAGTATTAGTAAATCAATAAAATAATTTTTTATAGCAACAGTAAAATTTCTAAATTTTCTTTGTTTCAATATATTTTAATTTTTTTTTCGCCTTAGCTTTCAAATGTAACACAGTAGAGATTTTATTTGCCAGAAACAACACAGGGAAGCTTTTATTTTCAAATCTTTTTGTTCTGTCGACAAATTCATAAACCTTTCTTACTTCAAAATTTATTTTGTTTAATTTTTTTGCACAATTGTGCATTGAGCTCATCCAAGTTACTAAAACACTGTTACCAAGAGCTGCTCATGTAAAAAGATAGCAGTGCTGTGTGTCAAATTATAATTTACATATCTACAACATTCATCGCATTTAACTCGTTAAGTATTGCTGTTTTATATGCATGCTGGTGCAGATTTTTACTTAGTTTTGCTGTTTGTCAGGTGTTAATTTGAAGTCAGTAATGATAATTTGCATAACAGTGCTTGTTATTCTTACACTGATTCGATTTGCACCTCATATATTACAAGCAAGGAAACATCACAAGTACAAATCTCTCGTAACACACCTTCAAATCTGCTGTTTTAATGAAAAAATATATATGTTTCCAGTTAAAGCCTGATGAGCTGCTGCTTTACAGTCCACAGCAGTATGATTTAAGAAACAATACATACTCTCTCTGTGGCATGAACAACAGGGGAATGCATTGATTTCAGTGCAAGCAGACTCAGAGATTGTTTTTATTGACTGAAGCTTGTATGAGTTCTGGAATGGAATTGGGAAAGTTTAAGATCAATTTTAAGAGTGAAGACCTGAATCAAGTATAATTGTGAAGAAAGATACACTATAGCTAAATGAGGACCTCTCTGAGGACACATTTCATATATTAGTGTTTTTATCAGACATTAAATAGGTAGTTCACCCCAAGATGAAAATGTTTTCACTGTTTACTCACCCTTAACTGTATTATTCTGATAAACACAAAGGAAACATTTTTGAAGAAAGCTGAAAACCTGTAACCATTGACTTCCATAACAAAACAAATACTATAGGAGTCAATGGTTACATGTTTTTAGCTTTTATTAAATATCTTCTTTTTTGTTTAGCAGAGTTTTAGAATCAATAAAAGTTGAGTAAATGACAAAATTTACTTAAAGAGCCCATATTATACATGAAAAAGCATCATATTTCGGTTATATGGGTCTCCAACAACATACTGATATGCACGCAAGGTAAAAAAAAAAACACTTTGATGGTCTTATAATATGCATTTATTTTTACCCAATTATCCCAGCGACTCCCATATGAATCGTTCAGCGATTCATTTGTTCCCAAACCCCTCCTTAGCGCAAAGCTAATCTGCACTGATTGGACAGCCTGTTGTGATTGGTCGACAGTGTTCAGCGCTAGACAAATGCCCAGTGCGGGACAAATGCCCAGCGCGGAACAAATGCCCAGCATGGTTTGTCAAGCCCCCGGTGGACGGGCTTGCGCAATAAACCTGTGACCATCATAACCCCCGCACAGGAAGTATAGACGGCACTTACCAGTGGAAATGAAACCGATAGCGTGCACATCATTTACTGAGCATGATTTCCCTTCTCAGCTGTAACTTAGATCATTTCTATTTGCAATTATTGCTGTGGCACCTCTTGCGTGAAGTGTTATATGTTCTCAGGGCTCACCTGTACTCTGCTTTGCCTAAAGATCCCATCCCCAGCCAGGAGGTTGTAGTGCTCACCAGCGTGTAGCAGGTTGCCTTTGTGCCTAATAAACTGGCCTTATTTTGCACGCACCCCTGGTGTATTGCCTGCCAATTCTCACAAGTCTCATACACCAGTCTTTTCTGATTTTGCCTTTAACAAACGAATCAATCGCCCACTGTAAGCGTGTAGACTGCTAAATCAATTATTTCCCCTCACACTTCCAATAATATCCAGGTAAGCACAGCGTCTTCTTGACTTATGACTTTAGGATCTGTTTTTCTTGGCGGCCATGTTAGTGGGCGGGGCGCAGGTTTAAATTTTCCTGGGTTTGGGCCCATAACAACTTCGTAGTCACGTCAAGCCGAAACGGCTAAAGACTCGTTATGAAGACGATTCATTCTAACCACTATGAGTCAACTCTTTTTTTCATGAATCAATAGTTTTAAAAACTGTCCACTTTCAGATTTAATCCTTAGCTGGATATTTCACTTCACTTAGATCTGTGTTACACACTACATGGAAGCTCATTTTTAAAAAACCCACTATAGGGGCTCTTTAATTTCAGAGCATATTTACAACAGCAAGGCACTTGATAAAGCTGAATAATGTATGCTTGTTAGTTTGACTATGCAAATCCAATCCTGTTTACATGTATTCTTATACATTAAGAAGATGCTTTCATTTAAAACATATTGCATTGCATTTAAACTACAGTACACATCGTTTCTGTTCATTTAATCTCTGGTAATTAAACTAATCATTTTGGTAATGCTAGAACATGCTGTACTATTGGTGCTTAAGCTTTCAGAAATGTGCTTAGATTACATTTTTAAAAGATGAATTAGTTCTTTTGATGGACTTAAATTAATTTTTTAGGCCCAGATATGACTAATAGTTTGCACCAGCATAAGAAAATGTCACATATGCATATGAACGTAGTTACTGCATTTAGGCATTTTCTTTTCACATGTTCAATTTTTGGGAGGGGAGTGTTTAAATTATTCATGCAAGGTGATTTACTAAGGTTTGTGGTGTTTTATTATTGATTAATACCTTCTTCTTAACCCATTTTGTACTTTATTCATGCTGTGATATGTTGTGGTGCTCATTGTCATGATAGGAACAAGTTGTTGTTCTTTCACTTTTGCATTTTCAGTAGACCACCTGCAGAGCTTTATACTCTGATCTGTGCTTTTTTGGAATTGCTGTCTCAAGCTAATTTGCCCTGTGTCGTAAATCTGCCCCTTAAAAGGTTAGTTCACTTCAAAATGAAAAATTGCTTCTTAACAGTAATGTTCAGTTTCTTGGATAAGCCGTTCATTTCACTTCATTCAGTGTATCACCATGGGCAAAGTAGTGGGTTAGTAGGTAGTGCTGTCGCCTCACAGCAAGAAGGTCGCTTGGTCGCTGGTTCGAGCCTCGGCTTAGTTGGCGTTTTTGTGTGGAGTTTGCATGTTCTCCCTGCATTTGTGTGGGTTTCCTCCGGGTGCTCCGGTTTCCCCTACAGTCCAAAGACATTCGGTACAGGTGAATTGGGTTGGCTAAATTGTCCGTAGTGTATGAGTGTGTGTGTGAATGTATGTGTGGATGTTTCCTAGAGATGGATTGCGGCTGGAAGGGCATCCGCTGCGTAAAAAGTTGTCGCTTCATTCTGCTGTGGCGACTCTGGATTAATAAAGGGACTAAGCCGACAAGAAATGAATGAATTAATGAGTGTATCATCATGAGCCTAGAATACTAATTTTGTTTTCCATGTTTGTGCTTTTTTAAATTAAAAATGCTACTATCTTTTGACTTGAAATTAACCTATGTGTATAAATAAACTGCAAGTTGCAATTTTTGTGTTATTTTAAAATTGCATGTAATGGACTTAGGAGCCTATGTTTATTTATTATTGTTCATATTTAAATGAGACCAGATAAAAGAGAAGTAGCATTAGAGATGCATTTTTTTAAAGTTTGCTTATGTGTTTTTTGTATTTTATAAAACTACAACAAAATATAAAAGAAGAAAAAACAATACAATCCTAATACATATAAAATAAAATGCTTAAAAAAACATTATCCTATGACAGAACAACCGAACAGCAGAACACAAACGGACAAATGCACATGAAATCAAAATATAATTGAACTAATCAGGTAATGCACATAAAAGTAACTATGAAGTAACATTGTTCTTATATTACTAGAAAAATGCATTATCCTGACTTTAGTTTGTTTTATTGTCAAATAATAGTTTAGGCACATTATTAAAACATTATAGTTTATGAATAGTGAATATCAAATACACTCAAACTTTAATTACTTTGTTATTAACAGGGGTCCTTGGTTATGCTAGCATATCTAGGGATGCGTTTTTTACAGGATGAACATCTGTTTACTCGACTTTTGTCATTAAAAATGCAGTGCAAAAGACTTTGGGTCTTACCATACACCCGGCACAACAAGGCGCAAGACAAGTTTGGTGTGATTGGTTGCTATTTACTCTTTATGGACTCATGGTTGTGCCGGTCTATAAAAAAGATGTGTTAAGGCGCATTGTTGGTGCGATGCGATTTTGAGAATCTGAAATAGCCTCCGCAGATGACCAGCTGAAAGCAGGTCTAAAGTCCAAAGCAGAGCGTGTTAGTTATGCGCTTATATGGTCCAAACGGTTACACATTGCTTAATACACACAGGATGTACAGCAGTACTCAAATAGCTTTATCTTTTCTTGCTAGTGATGTGATCAGTTTTTACTACTTACAAAGTCTGGAAGTGGTAAAAGTGGTACACAACTCTCTTAAAGGGAATGTGAGATGAGACTCTGATTGGTTTAATGCATGTTATGCTCAAAACACACCCATAGCTCATTAAGAGAATAAGCACAACCCTGTTAGACCATGCGCCATGGCACAGAGCATATTTTTCCATCCTTGTAAATATCAATAGTGGATTCAGACATGCCCCTAATGATTTTGCGTCATGCGCTTTAACTTTGCGCCTAGATCGTTAAAATAAAGCCTTTCGATTGAAGTCCTCTGTGAATCTGATGTTGCCTAGCTAACGTTTATGATAATATTCACTGACAACGAATAAGATTTCTTGCCTCTGAAAATAAACAGAAGGTGAAAGGTGAAGGTGAAACAGTAAATATAAATGGAAACAGTACATTTACTAATGTAAGTTTAGATGACTAGAAAAGTTTATTTTCCATTGAACTAAAACCTTTAAGTCAGCAACAAGAATTAATTTTTTATAATATGACTTTTGATATGTTATTCAAGTGTAATTTTACATGGAAAAACATTGGATAATCAGCTCAAAAATGCAGCTTGTTAAAGAATTACAGCATTTTTACAGCTCTAATTGCGTAATATTTAAGAAAAATATTACGCAATTAATATTGAAAAACAGCCCAGCGTATACAGTAGAAGTCAGAATTATTAGCTTCTATTTAGATTTTTTTTCTTGTTTTAATATTTCCCAAATTATGTTTAACAGAGAAAGGAAATGTTCACAGTATGTTTGATAATATTTTTTCTTCTGGAGAAAGTCTTATTTGTTTTATTTCGGCTTGAATAAAAGCAGTTTTTATTTTTTAAAACCCATTTTAAGACCCATTTTAAGGTCAATTTGTTTTGATTGTCTTCAGAACAAACCATCGTTATACAATGAGTTTCCTAAATACCTTATCCTGCCTAGGTAACCTAATAAACCTAGTTAAGCCTTTTAATGTCACTTTAAGCTGTATTGACCACTGATTATAAGTGTAGTGCACTTTAAGAATATTGTAATGACACTTTAAGAAGTGTCTTGAAAAATATCTAGTCAAATATCATTTACTGTCGTCATGGCAAAGATAAAATAAATCAGTTATTTGAAATGTGTTGATAAAATCTTCTCTCCATTAAACAGGGGGACTAACTATCCAGGGGGCTAATAATTCTGACTTCAACTGTATATATAAGACAAAATATACTGGTTTTGAGGAATAAGGTCATTTCAATGTTGAATCCCTCAGCCCTTTCCATCATAAGTGATAAGGGTCACACTTTACAATAAAGTTTTATTGGTTAATGTATTTACAAACATGAACTAATTCTGAACAATACTTGTACAGCACTTATTAATCGTAGTTCAACATTTACTAACGCATTAACATGCAAATTCATACTTTGTTAAAATTAGTTAATGTACTGTGAAGTAAACTTTATTCAAATTATCTAACGTTAACTAACATGACCAAATACTGTAATAAATTTATTGTTCATTGTTTGTTCATGTTAGTAAATGCATTAACTAACATTAACTAACATCACTTTATTGTAAAGTGTTACTGTAATAAAAAGGATGTTTTATTTGTGGTCATAAACATAATCATAGCATTGTAAAACAGTGACTGGAGCCCAGGGATGGAGATGTGGAGGGAGAGAGAGAGTCTGTGTCATATTGATGGAAGTTGACATTATGAGCCACTGGTGTGATGTGTGAAGCTGGGTGTTAATGGATCCATGTGCTTGATGAAGTGAGACCCTGCAAACAGACATGCTCTCTCTCACTGACGCTAATAAGCAGCCGATGAGCCTGTGATGAGGATGCAGGTCAGAAGTTCTGAATTTACTGCCATTCAGGACAGAGGGGAAACATTCAGTCACTCAACATGTAGTTCAATATCTATATATCGCGTCAGGGTCAGCAAAAGCCATTTACTGTATGCTCTGCTAGTGCTAAATTAATTGCAAAGAGATCCAGTTGGCTGTATTTTGTAATTATTTATATCAGTTACATTTTAAAATGTATTTTTATTATCGTTAATGTTTTTTTTGTCACTATTATTTACTTATTTTTATTTTTGTAAATTTTTTTTTTTTTTTTTTACATTGGACCAGGAGGTCAAATTTGCTATGCTCTGTAGCTTAATATGAAAAAATAATATTTATTTTATTTTATTAGTTTTTTGTCATTCACTTTCCTTCGTCTTGCTTTTATCTTTGCCAGGGGTTGTCGCACTGGAAAAAAACTGTTTTATTTTATTGTGAATACAATTTTATTAATTACTTTTAGGAATTAAAATTTTTAATGAATTAATTTAAATTAATTATTTGTTTACCTTATTTTACTATATTTTTTCACTCACTTTCCTTTGGCTATGTCTCGTCTTTATCAGGGGTTGCCACAGTGGAATGAAACACCATTTTATTTTATTTTATTTTAATTTTTAGTTCTATTTTATTTATTTATTTATTTTATTATTTATTTATTTTTTGTTAAATTATTTTTTTAGTTCTATTTTATTGTTTAGTTCTGTTTTTTATTTTATTATTATTTTTTATTTATTTAAATAGTTTTTTTTATTTAATTTAACTTTATTTAAAAAAATATACTATTTTTTAACTAGTAAAATTTAGTTAGTACTAGTAAAATTTATTTTAGTACTATTTTACTTTTTAAATTTTTTATCTAAAATCAAATATAATCAAATTTAATTTTAAAGACTTTTAAAAAATGTTATTAAATTAAATAAAAATATGTTATTTTGTTTTATTTTATTTTCCACCATCTATTTTATTGTTTAGTTCTGTTTATTTTTCAATACATTTTTAAAATGTAATTTAGTTTAAATGTTTTTATTTTATTTTTGCCTAATTTTTAAGCTAAATATCTTTAATTGTATAATTAAATAAATGTAATTTAATTTAATGTTTAAATTAAATCTAATTTAATTTAATTGTAAAAAAAATACATTTTTATTAAATTAAATAAGAAAAAAATGTATTTCATTTTATTTCCCACCATTCATTTCCACACTTGATTGAGCCGTTGATCTGTGTGCGTGTGTGTTTTATGAGATCTGAGAATAATCAGAACAAGCCTGGAGCTTTAAACCAGCTAATTAGAGAAACTCTTTGATGAGCTATAAGTCAATTATCATATGACTTCCCACTGCATTATCACATGAATGCCCAGAGGTCCTTATGCAATTGTTTGCATTGGATTAGAAATCTATCGCTCCAGATCTCAGCTCAGTGGTGCATTTTGTGCATTGATGTCCAAGAGAGTCAGAAACTGTATAAGTGATGTCCTCCTCAGCACCACCTGCCATATATGCTCTTGATGAAGGGCAGCTTTCCCTCTTCCCAATAGGAATGTGAGCATGGTTGAGTGTGCACATACCTGGCTGTCTCCTCTGGGTTTACCAGGCCCATCCACTTCCAAATGCAGTGCACTGCCATCCATCATTGTGACAGGCAGCCCTCCTCTATGATCAGGCAGAGATGAGAGGAAGATCAGAGGTGTTTTGTAACGTCCTCTGTTTCTTGTACCATCCTCGTGCCACACTGCAAGTCAGACATTTTGAGGAACGGTACACAGATGGGCATGTTCACAATGCATTGTGAACCAAATGTTGTTTTTTTACCCATTGTCTAGTATTGTTTTTTAAACTTAAACTACATTTTAAATGTAAACTCTCAGGTTGTGAGTATGATGATGTGTAAACAGGCTCAGTATCTAGCCCTGTAGCAAACACCACTATCAGTGCAGTTGCCAATATAGATCAATACTTGGTGTCAGTGCTACAGTCAGCATGTGACTGTCATTTTATTTTCTAGTGCAAGAGTGTCAAACTCATTTATTGTCAAGGGTCATAATAAAACATAATACAATTTTATTTAAAGTACAGCGCATTGAAACATTGTGTTATTCATGTCTGTGTGAACTGGAAGCTGCTGAGACTTTAATTACAGTATGTTGATGTACTTCCAACTGAAATGAACTAGACAGGTTTTTAGTTTATACCCTTGCAGCAAAGTAATGATAAGAGGAGCGTGGTCATTTTGGCTAAAGCATCAAAATGACGCCAACACAGAAAGTATGACATACCAAACACAGAAGCAAAAGATCAGACTTTGATTGAAGATTACCAAAACAAGCATTTTTTCCAGTGCATTAACTTGTTTGATTGTTCACCTAAAGAATAGTAATGTGGGCTATCAAAATAAGCATTCCGAATTTCAACTACATTGGAAACATATTTACCAAATAAATTATTCATTGCCCATTAAAAAAAGTGATGTGATTTCAAATAATGTGATTGGATAGTTAGTCTAAGTAGAGCACAGACCTACCATGTGATCTAAAGTCTATCATCAAAATAATGTGTATAGATATCTCCCAGAATGGTTGACACTATGGGCCGGTATAAGATTCTGACAGTATGATAACCTGGGATAAAAATATCACAGCTTTACAGGTTTACGGTATGTGATTATACCTCTAAATTATATTATTTTTTTAATGTCTGGGTAAAAAACAAAACCTTTTCCCCCTTCTAACACAGTAGAAACTTTTCAAAATATTTTGGAGGAGTAAACATGTCAGGCTAAATAATTCAAATGAATTATTGGTTTCTGCTTCTCTTCATAAGTTCAAAAACACGGAATTCTTTCAACTTAAAAATGCATATTTGGATATCTTTTCGGCTGGAGATACTGTTGTCCTAAAAAAAACAACGTAAATAAAAATGTAAATAATCAGTCATGTCTTAAAGTTGCAAAAATACTTTTTAACTATGCAATCAAACAATAAAACACCACTTCCTTGCTTAACTAGTATATCTGCAGTTTTCGCAACCTTAAAACATCAAGAGCAATCAGAAAAAAAGTACAAAAAAAATGGGTAACACTTTATTTTGATGGTCTAATTGAGTATTAGTAGACTGTCTGCTTAATATCTGTTGATACTGCTCCTTTAACAGACATTTAACTCACTATAAGAAACTTTGCAAGTACATGTCAACTTACTCTAACCCTAACACCAACTTAACAGTCTACTTATAATCCAATGAGAATTAGCTGGCATGTAGATGCAATGTAACTTAAATTCAACAAACATACCATCAAAATAAAGTGTGCCCAAGAAAAGAAACAATTACTGATACTTCCTTGATGTCTTATTGCTTTTATGGCTTGATTGCTTGGTCATACTTTAGCATCCATACTCAAATCATTGGAGATTTTTGGATAAGAAAACCATCATGTTGACTCTGCTTAGTTTAAGAGATGCATGTATGTTGTGACATTTTCTATTAGAGGTTCTTGTTTTTACCATGGCAACAATAAAAGGCAAATATTTACCAGTAGAGGCCCACAGGACAAATACAGTTTTCATAAAAACCCTCACTATTTTCGTTATGACTAGGGCCAGATGAAATCTGCGGACGTTTTTTGCTATTTCTGCTGAGAATTTTGGTAAAAGTCTGCGGATTTCTGTGGAATTATTTTGGGAGTATAATAACTAAAACCTTAATATATGAAATAAAAATAATACCTTTTTAACTTTTATTTAATGTTTAAAATGCAAATCCAATTAGATTCACTTTAATTGGTAAATAAAGCAAGTTTGTCATATAATATATCTAGTAAAAGACAGAAAATATTACTGTACAAACTGCATTGTACATAAATCAGATAAACATTTTCACATTAGTCAATAATATCACTGAAATTAATTTAAAAACTGAATAAATATGAATTTACACACATTTACTCAAGTAAATAAACAGAACTAATGATGGGCTAAAAATCTGCGGAATTCTGCGTGCGCAGATTTAGAGTGGGTCTAGTTATGACCATGAAAATTACTACAAAACCATTAGAACTTATGTCATCAGTTGTTATTTGTTTTTTAGCAGTGTTATTTGCCTTTATGGAGAAACTTTGATTTAGTTATTGATATACAAGTGGTGGAGAAGCCATATTTTGAGTACTTCATACAGGGGTCACCAACATGGTGCCTGCGGGCACCAGGTAGCCCGCGAGGATCACATGAGTTGCCCGTGGACCTGTTATTAAATTAGCTTACCATAGCACCACATACCAGTAAGCTGCATCTAATTTTTTTTGTAGCTACAATTTTTAAATCACACTTGCATTGGTTGATATTTATCTGTTTCCAATCATTGTTGACAACTATTGTGAGAAATCATTAACATGATCAGTGTCTTCACATAGATGAATATCATTAATTATTAATAACATATAATTAAAAGTAAATTAAGCAAATTTGTTATTAGGAAGTGTGTATCAAACTGGTAGCTCTTCACATTAAACGATACCCAAGAAGTAGCTCTCAGTTTCCGTAAGGTTGGTGACCCCCGACTTAAGAGAACTCAGAATAGAAACAATTTATAAACTTTAACACACTGCACTTTCAGATTTGAAAATTCACATGGTGTTTTTTATTCAATTAAAGTGATGTTACACACAGCATAAGAGGTCATTTTTGAAAATGTATAATTGAGACACTTTAAACTCAAGACTTTGAATGGAAACATGGCTATTGACCCTCAGCATTAATTAGCTTACTTGAATTGAAAGTGTTGCTGTGCCACACATTAGAAAATGACCCATGGCAGGCAGCCTTCCATGTGCTCGCACAGTACCTACACCTCCATCTCTCTCCAGTCCTGCACGAGTCTGATCAGCCTGCAGCTCATTATAGGCCACGTGCATGTGCAAGTTATAGCAACAGAGCGCAGGCTATCGCAAGACTGTTAATTACATCATTAATCCAGCAACCCCAGAGGCCGGTGGCATTGGCCAGCCCTAAATAGATTGATGCAGTGAGGGAAATATGAAAGCAGGCTTCATTTGTTGTTCATATCTGTGAAAGAAATGGTTCATGACACCTCTAACCAAAGCTGTTACCTTCACATTAAAAGCGCTGTCTCCTAAACTCAGTGTCATGTACTTGTGTTAGCGCGCTCGTAACTAATTAACAGATGAATGTGGCCATTTGCCCACCAGCAGAAACGCCGGATTTCATTGTGAGCCAATACCATGTGATGACCTGGCGCACAATCAAACAATGTGTGGCCAATCAATATGTTATTTAATCTCCTGCGTTTTCCAAAGCGAGGTCAAGCACGAGAGGGCATTGTGTGGAGCTAGAACTGGTCCTTTTGGGAGCTAATTATAGGGGGATGTGTCTGATACAGCGACAGGGCCAAGTTCTCCACTTTCCCCCCCATCCTCCTCTCTGAATTCATGACTCAGGCCACCTGTGTCCCGCTGCCGTAATTCAATTTACTCTAGTGTCAGTAGGTTGTGATCTGTTATAGAGATCACATAATAATAGAGGTCCTTCTGTGTTTTGGAGGCTGATTGAGTTTTGCAATGTTTTTCAGATGCCTAATGGGAACATTTTAATACTGGAGATGCACTGGTCAAAAGGCTATACATTGGAACTTGCTGTTTTCTTGCTTTCAGTGCAGGATTTCTAATTGTTTTACTTTTTTGTCTGTGTTTTGGACTTTTGCACAAATTGCATTGCAATCATTTTCAGTTATTTATTTGTGTGGTAGTGATAGGAAGTTTGTAAAAGTTTGCAAAGATGGAGAGAGATTATTTTATTCATATTATTCTTAATATTGGACATTCGTTTCAAATTGTTGCATGCTGACTTTTACTGCTGATGATAGATTTTATAGACTTATGTGTGAGTCAAAGAGAAAATAGATGAGAAAACTTGTGGTTCACCTTATTGTCTGCATATCCCATATACAGTATTTATATTTACAACACATAGACCCCCACAAACAGCTGTGTTTTAATGGGTGCCTATATTTTGAGTGTACGATTACTACACACTCTTGCATTGCCATTACTAAAAGCACAGATTAGCCTCATTCTGAGTTGAAAATGTACTATATATACAGTGCACTTATTATATAATGTAGTGCAAAACTGGCGGTACATTCCACCCTGGTTACCCCAGATTAATGAAGGGACTAAGCCGAAAATAAATGAATAAATAAATGCAGCGTTTGTAATTACAGATTTAGCATATTAGGGGTTGCTTGCTTTGTTACATTACAGAATGATCATGTATATCGAATGATGATCTATTAAAAAAAAAAGTATATAAAGGGGCTACTAATTTTGACCGTGAAAAGTCTTTTAAATTTAAATTAAAAACTGTATTTATTCTAGCCAAAATAAACCAAATAAGACTTTCTCCAGAAGAAAAAATATTATCGGACATACTGTGAAAATGTACTTGCTCTGTGTGTGTGTGTGTATATATATATATATATATATATATATATATATATATATATATATATATATATATATATATATATATATATATATATATATTTGGGACAGTCATGGGGTTAATATATCTCTAAAGAAGACAAAAATTTTTAGCGAAATGCTATATCTTTGCTATGAAATATCAACATTGGTGCATCATCTTTAGCCATAAACATGGATAAAATGGTTAGTAGTCTTTTTAATATTTATTTGTAACTCATTGAGCATCTTTTGTGTTCATTTTCCTCTGTATATGCCTAAAACCTGGTGAATACATTGCTGTTTATCTTTCAGTTTTTCTGAGATAGTCATGGATGAGCCCTATTTTTAACTGTATAATAAGCAAGACGGCGGACTGAAGAGTCATGTACTAATTAGTTGGAAATAAACCTCTTCTGCAAGATGATGACTTGAGAACTATAGCAAGCTTAACTGGAAGTAAAACCATGGCATAAATTCGGATCTCATGCGTAAACAGTTTGATCACAGTGTTTTTCAGTGGTTGCGTCAAACTAGTTTCTAATTTTATCCTCTCTCAATAGACTGCTGATCCAGGCTGGCATCGATATCAACAGGCAGACCAAAGCGGGCACTGCCCTCCATGAAGCTGCGCTGTGTGGGAAGACTGATGTGGTGCGCCTCCTGCTGGATGTAAGGGGAGAGCGAATTTAGTGCAGAACAAAAGCAGCACAGTGCCTTATCAAACAAAAGCAGGAATTTCTATATAAAAAAACATTAGTTGAAAGAAAATGAAATTAATTAACACATCCATCAAACTTGAAAACAGCGATTTGTGATCAAGTTAAGGATAGTTCACCAAAAAAATGAATATTCAAGGGAACAAAATAAAGAAATAGTCAGCATTTGTTCTCCCTTTATGTGTTCCAAACATGTTTGAGTTAAATACAGAAGCAGAAATATTTTGAGAAATGTTGGAATCTGGCTGCCAATGCTATTGACATCAATAGTTTCCCCCTATATGAATATAAGTGGTTACCGGTTTCCAACATTCTCTAAACTACCTTTTGTGCTCAACAGAGAAAAAGAAACTCATAAAGATTTGCAACCATTTAGGGTGAGTAAATTTTCATTTTTGGGTGAACTATCCTATATTAAACACATAACTGATTATACTTCAGTGTACATAATTATACACAGCTAGTGAGCAGTGCATTTACAGTATTTCTCAGTTGCTTCATTACAGTACATTTCTCAAATCAGAATTCTCAAAATGACTTGTTTAATCTTCAGATGATTGTGTCAAAAAGCTGTACTAAAGCATTTGCGTTATGTACAGTTTTGTACAAAACAAGATTATGTGCTAATCAACATTATCAACTCAACTGCTTATGTCATGTTGGTCGAAATGTATTTTAATGGTCTTTGTTGAATAGTCTCAACCCCCACAGCATGTAGGCATTAGTTCATAGCATAAATTTTTACATGAAAAATGCTTGAACTAGTTGTTATAATATGTCAAGCATATTTTAATACATTTACATTAGAGTTTTTTTTTTTTATCTAATGATTGTTCTGTTCCAATTCTACTTTTTTCCCCTTTGTGCTATGTAGTGCTGTCTTTCCTTTCTATATCACAATGACATGGTCTGTCAAGAAATTACAGCACAAACAGTGAAAGCATAACTGTCCAGTTTTTCGCAATCAAACTCCTACATACACTAAGGTGTAACCTGCAATTTACAATAATTGTCATCAAAACTTTAGCCATAGTTTACATCAGAACATCCCTCCAGAGTACATCCTTATATTGACAACATGACTAAGCAGTTTAACTGTCTTATCCGTGCACAATGTCATTCTGATGGCACTGACATGTTCAGCGGCACACATACTGTATTTATGTTTGAGAGATGAAGGATTTTGAGCAAGAGGCTATTGCAGGTAATCCATGGTGTTTTGCTATTTGTACATGTTGTTTTGAGAAATACTGTTTTGCAAATGTCAAGGATGATTCGTGACTGAGAAAAACTAATTTTAGATTACAATCGTTTCATTTATATTACAAGAGTTTTTACTAGATTAAGCTTGTTTAGTAGTTTACTTTAGTTTTTATAGGTAATTCACAAACAATTCTTATTTATTCATCCTTAAGTAATGTCAAACTCTTCATCCTTTAAACACAAATTAGCATCTTAATAAGATTTTTGGGCGATTTTGAAAGATTTCTACATTGAAAATAAATAATAAAAAGTTGTCAGTGTAAACTGTTTAAATCTCATATACCCTCCCATTGAAATAAACCATATATATTATATATTTCACTGAGAAACAATTGGCCCATGTTAGTCAGTGGGATCTGGAACATTATCCAAGGTTGCTTTAAACTTCATCCTATAGAGTGGCATCAATGCAGCGGTGAGAAACACATACAGCCAGACTGCGCTGGACATCGTCTACCAGTTTACTGCCACACAGGCCAGCCGCGAGATCAAGCAGATGCTACGAGGTAAGATGAGAGGTAAATATAGATCACCTGTTTACATGTTTATTATAATATTTGTCTTCTGTAATTTTGCATTTATGTCTGTTGCATTCATGTCTCTGTTCAGATGCCTCAGCAGCCTTGCAGGTCAGGGCACTGAAGGACTACTGCAACAACTACGACCTGACGAGTCTTAACATAAAGGCTGGAGATGTCATCACGGTAAGATCTGCATAGAAAAATATTCTATTAAACATTTGAGAATATATATTAATATATTGATATAGGTTAAGTTTGGTTGTTTACAATAGAAATAAAGTCATTACATCAGTCATTGCTAAGCCCACATGGAATCTGTGCATGCAGGAAGCCACAGATTTCTACAGATTTTTAGCCCATCATTGAGTCTATGTATTTACCTGTGTAAATGTATGTAAAATTATATTTACTCGGTTTTTAAATGAATTTTACTAATATTGCTGTGATATAATAGTAGCAATATTAAAATGTTAATTTGATTCATTTACAATAGTGTTTGTAAAGTAATATGTTCTTTTAGGGGAGACAGATAAGAGATAATAGATACCAAATAAGATACCAAATAAGTGGATCTAATTAGATTTGCATTGTAAACATTAAATAAAAGTTAAACATGTATTATTTGTTAATTTCATATATTAAGTTTTAATTTATGATACTTCTAAAATTAGTTCCACATAAATCCGCAGATTTGTTACAAAATTCTCCGCAAAATAGCAAAAAAATGTCCGCATATTCTGTCTGGCACTATCTGGTGGTTGCTAGTTGGCTATGTCAGTGTACTATCAGAATTCCCCAAAAGATGGCGCTGTTTACTGCGTTTTCTTACGCAATGTCTAAAATAATTTAGATAAGTGCATCTGCTCCATTACGGAGAAAATTATTTCTTATTACTGTATATTAAATTTCAGTCTTGGAAATTAATTACGTTAACTTTTAATTGCATTATCTCAGAAACTTTATAGAGCTTAGATCAAAAGTTCTGGAGTCACAAAAATTGTACAACGTTCGAAAATAGTTAATATCTTCTGATTTATTGATTGATTGTTTAATTAATTATACCTATATTTATTTTAAATGTCTATTTAGATAAGGATCTACTGATAATTTTATTTAAATTCACTGTTAAAAAAAAAAAAAAAAAATATATATATATATATATATATATATATATATATATATATATATATATATATATATATATATATATATATATATATATATATATATATATATGATCAATTAGTCCTGGCAGCATATGTACACTTTTAAACATTTGTTAAAACACCACTGTAAAAGAAAAAGAAACACACACACATGCACACTAGTTCTTTTTTTTGTGAAAATATATGACAGTTTGCACAAAAATATTAAGCAACACAAGTATTAAAGTAAGAATAAATTTATATATTCAATTATTTAATTAATTAATTTTCTTTGGACTGTGGGGGAATCCGGAGCAAAACATGCAAACTCCACACAGAAATGCCAACTGACCCAGCCGAGGCTCGAACCAGCAGCCTTCTTGCTGTGAGGCAACAGCACTACCTACTGTGCCACCGCGTTGCCGTTTTTATTTATTCATAAAATCATACATTAGAATAATTGAAAACAGAGTAATGATAGTATAGTATCATCATTACTCAGAGAACAGATAGTCCAGAGAATACAGATTTTGCATCACAGAAAGTAAAACAAAAACATTTTAAAATATACATTATTTTATATTACAGTTATTTATTTAGCTAAATAATTGCATAACTTCAAACATTTTAACTGCAACATGGCATTTCTGTCATTAGTAAATGCTGGCTCATAAGCAATAAAACTTTAAATATATTGTTCACCCCAAAATGTAAATTCTGCCATCATTAGCTCATCCTCCACTTGTTCCAAACCTGTTTGCATTAATTTCTTCTGTTCAACACAAAGTAATATATACTGGAAAATGTTGGGGAAAAGCAGCCACTGACATCTTTAGTATGTTTTGTTCCCACTATAGATGTCAGTGGCACTTTTTTCCAACATTATTCAAAATATCTTGTTTTGTGCTTCGAAAGAAGAAACAAATTCAAAAACAGTTGGGATGTGAGCAACTGATGAGGGGATTTTCATTTTGTGTAAACTATCCCTTTAAATGAAATCCTCCATTTAGATGCAGAATTTTGTGTTTGCACTTTTTATGTTCGTTTTAGCACTTTATATAAGGTATAAAACATTGATCTCAAACTCAATCCCTGGAGGGCCACAGCTCTGCAGATTTTAACTCCAACCACCTCCAAATCACACTTGCTTAATAAGCTGCATCCCAAATGGCACATTATACACCATGCACTTATGCACGATGTACTTATCCACTTACACACTCAACAGCAGAGTATATGTAGTGTCATCCCAAATGGAATACTAACTTTTTTTACCAAGTGGAAATTCTAACTATTTCCCAGATGATGTTTGTTGATTGCCAAATTAGTGAAATAAATGGCCAAACACCCAAATAAAACCTGCCATGAGAATAACCACATTCACCATCGGGAGGCGCTATAATCACTCTCGTAGGAGAATTTTGCTTTCACAATCCATTATAAATGATGTAGTTGACTGCGTGAAGTGTCCATCTCTACACACTTCATTTTACTGGTTAAAAAAGTGCATCATCTGGGTATTTAAAGTGCACTTATTGTTTTTAGAGTTTTCAGTGTGAATGCACTTAGTTCTTACACTATTTATACTACAAAATGGCATACAATAGTGCATAAGCATGCGATTTGGGACGCACCTATAGTCTCTAGTCTTGAACATATTAATTAGTTGGCTCAGCTGTGTTTGATTAGGATTGGAGCGAAACTGTACAGATTGAGTTTGAGACTTGGTATAAAACACGTCTGAAGAATGTAAATTACCTTTATTGATTTTGAATGATGATGCTAATGATTCATGTGCAGGTTCTGGAGCAGCATTCAGACGGGAGGTGGAAAGGCTGCATACATGATAACCGCACAGGCAATGACAGAGTGGGCTACTTCCCCTCCAGCATGGTGGAGGTGATCAGTAAGAGGCCTGGGGCTGCGGGTAAGAGAGGACAACAGGCGGGTCAGTGCTGCCTCTTATTGAGACCTCGTACACACGTACAGATGCATAAGCAATGCTGCTGAACTCGATGACCCTGATTCTGTTCGCAGCCAGCTGTTCGTGCTGCTCATGTGCACTGGATTGAGAGCCAGACAGGGCCATCTGCTTTTGTGGCAACAAAAACAGGGCAAATTTAGAGCATCTTTAGCTCTTTTCTCATCCCGTAATGCTCAGTTAGAAAGGAAGCTGGTGATTAGTACTTTAAATAGAAAAGACCATGTTTCCGTTTATACACTGACAGAAGAGATGGTCTGTTGGTCAGCTGGAATCAAATAAAGCCTTTAGTCCAATGCTAGTTGAAGAATCAGATGTTGTATCAATGAAGCGCCAAAGTCCCTTTAAGGCATGTTATTTCACAAGGCGGCCATCTTTGAAATACCTCTATATAATTATAATGGCGTGTCCAATCACGCTGGTCTACTGAATTTATTCCCAGCTTGGTTTTGATGGCAAATCTCCTCCCAAAATGACAGCGGCCTACTTTACAAGTTTGTGGGCGTTCAAGTAGTTGCCGTCATGGGATTTGCATTTTATTTTGGTGGAAGCAGAGGTCAGATGGAACAGCGTACCTCGTGTTTGTTTCATACAGATTACAAAGCAATAAAACATTTGTTTTTCAAGTGTAGTTGATTTCAAGCTTTGTGAAGATATATTTCTCATGTCTGTGAAGCAAGCGTTCGCTTAGATTCCAGAGGATTCATAACAATGAAGCTGCAGAAACTGTCATAAAACACATGTCTGGACTGAGCCCCTCTCCCGGAGAATCGTCACTCTATACTGATCAGTGTTTGGCTCCTTTATTAGACGGCATAGCTTCCTTTCCTAGAGCGGCCACATTGATGGTTATACTTTTCCCCAATTAAATCTATACGAGTGAAACATCTTATGTAGTCTATAGTCTTTGGGAACACAAGGCTCACACAATTCAAAACACTTCAGGTATTTGAAAGTCACATAATTGTATTAATTCTACAGAAGCTTTGGGTTAACATACTGTATATGTCCTTACAGTCCAAATGTATTTAAAATATATTTGTTGTTCTGTAGCATAAGAGTTTTGCACACTGATAGGTTTTAGAGACATCAACATTACTTTTTTATACTCCTGAACGTGACGTAAAGCAAAAAAAAAAAACTGACTGGTTGCTCTTCTGGCTCCACTGGCTTTTGGGACATCTTGGGCCAATGAAAGCTGCTATGCAGTCCAGACTGTCTGTCATCGGTTTAAAGGAAATATTGTAAAAATTTTACTCCTTGAAACCCTTCATTGCGGGTGGCTCTTTGAACCTGACAGTTCTGAGCACTTTGATTCTGAATGAGCCTGTAGTAGTGCAGTTGTTCCCAAAGTAGGGGTTGGGGTAGAAGTTGCTTGGCGATTTCGGTAAATCAAGTTCATTTTATTAAACAATTAGAATGACCATATTTTATCCATAACCTACTAGAGAACAAAATTGTAGTTACTAGTAGCATTGTTAACATGTTAATAATTAACATTTAAAAAAAAAAACTTGCAAATAAAAAGCCATTATTCTTGTTTTTTTTGCGACCCCTGGGGTGATTACATTATATTAAAGGCACAGCAATAGCGTCAGACCAGGTTAAACTTTCTGACACCTTTATGGTACTCGCATATATATAAAATATATATAAAACAGTCCACAACTAAATGTAAAGGATGGTCTCCGAGTGATGTTCTCCAAAATCTAAAGAAAAATAGACTTGGTCCTATTATGATGTCTGCACCGTTGTGTGCAAGGTTTACATAATTATAACCACCTCAGAGAATATTGGGGGTTGTGAGCCACTGGCATTGTTATTTTCTGGGTCGTGGGCTGAAAAGTTTGGGAACCCCTGCTTTACTTTAAAACCTAATTGGTAGTCGTGTTGTAGTAACCACTGTAGATCTGCATGTTGTTGTTTTTCCCTGATGGAACAAGGCAACTAGGTCAATATTAGTGTGGGGGACATCTAGAGCTTCCTCTTACAGTTGTTCTCGTTCTTCATTCCTTTTGGGGGACCTCATGTTAACAGTAATGTTAATTGTGAGAAGAGATGAGACAAGGCCCTGAAAATCTGACCTTAAAAAAGAAAGCCATTAGGAATCAGAAGACGTAGAGCTTTATATGATCCATAACAGTGCACTCCTTTTATTCAGAGCATTTATGTCCGGTCTATGGCTCTATTTGAGAATGGCAGCAGGGGTCTAATCTGCGTGTTCATTGTGTCTCATGCTTCACTAAGTATCCATGTCTGTGTCTACATCTGCTGCTTGATCTCCTTCACCCCATACATATTTTGTGCCTTACTTTTATGCCACTGTGCTTTTTGGAATATTTTAACCGTTTTTATAATGAAATCACAAGTTTTTGAGCAAAATAATCTTTAGAGATCAGTATTTTCTAAAACATTAAAGTGATAGGTCACCCAAAATAAAAATTATGTCATGGTTTATTTACCCTCCACATGTGGCAAACCCGTTAGGGATTCTTTCTTCTGTTTAGGAAGATATTTTGAAGAATATTGGAAACTGGTAGCCATAGTGAATCTATGATAACAGGTTTTCAGATATCTTCTTTTGTGTTCAGCAGAAAAAAGCAAACCACTTGGGGGTGATTGCAATTTTGGGTGAACTATGCCTTTTTTTAATGTGATTAGAGAAAAGAAGCTCTCTTGTACCTCCTACTGCGCTCACAGTGAGCATAAATGCTCAAATCACACAGCCACCCACACACAGACTTTCCGAAAAGAGGCATGCATGCTAAAGTTCTCATTTTAGAAGCAGAAGATCATTCGATTTGTCCTCAGGCACTTACAGAAATGCGTTTCACTAGCACCAGCCCATCTCCAGTTCATTTCACTAACCTTGCATTTCCACATATCTCCTTCAATTCAAATACATCTATATTTGAGAGTACAAACGCACTGACATTCTGACATCTTAGAGGAACAGTTCACAGCCATTTCACTCCTTCCACACCGAACAGCCGGAAATGAAAACCAAGCCTTTTCTTCTTTTTGATTTTGTCTCTTATGGTTTTGCTGATTTCTATTTTGTGATTGGTTGTGAGTTTTGTGTTTGGGTTAATTTGCTTTCCCTCTCTTATGTGTAATTGTTTTGTTTGTTGTGGTGGTGGTGGGTGCTGTGTTGTTGTATCTAGGTTCATGGAGTACAGTCACTTGTACCCAACAGTATCAAAAGATACAGCTCTGTGCGCCGGTGTGCGGCCCTGTGTCGCCCGCCGTTGCCATGGTGAATGGGGACTCGTATCATGAGATTCATATCCTGCCGCCTCCTCCACCTCCGCCACCACATTCCCATCTGCCACTTTTCACTTCCTTTGGCTATAACAGGTCCCCAAACACCCCAGAAGAGCCGCACAGTGGACAAGGTACAGATCCCCTAATCTGTCTCCACTGTATTATTATTATTATTTCTTTATAATTATTATCATTCACAAAGCTTTAAGGAGTGTGTTAATTTCCAAGAGTTTTCATTGAAAATAGTCTGTATGCAAATTACAATTAGTGCAAAAAATCCTTAAAGTTTTCTGAATTGTTTTGAAAATTATTATTTCTCTTTTGCATTTAATTTAATATTTTATTTTCTGACATTATTTTGGTTGTTGATTTTCTTTTTAGAGGCCAAGAATGATCAAGATTTGGCTAGTAAGTTCATTTAACCAGCACAAAAGAGGTTAACGGGCCTCTCTTTGTTGATGTGCTATCTCTCCTCTTTTACCCTTAAAATCTCCCTGATCTTGGTGCTATATTTCCCCTCTCTGTGATG
Source organism: Danio rerio (assembly GCF_052040795.2). NCBI lineage: Eukaryota > Metazoa > Chordata > Actinopteri > Cypriniformes > Danionidae > Danio > Danio rerio. The sequence continues at coordinate 35,280,649 of NC_141023.1, read as the reverse complement.
ACTACACCTGGGATTCATACACCTGCCCCATACAACCGTTCTCTCTTTTACACATGATCAATAGGGAATGCACAGCCAGCCTCTCACCCCTCCATACCTGCATCTCTGCACAGCCATCCGTTTGTCTGTGTGCCGTCAATGAGCATCTGTCTGTTTCATCTTTCCTTCGTCTCAGATGTACTGATCTCTCCATTCATATACTAACTCTGATCCTTTCAGCGATTGTGTATCAAACCAAACTTTGATATTGGTATGGAGCATGAAAGTATTCTCATGTACTCTGGATCACCGTGAACTGATATATGAATGTCTGGTTAATTTTTAAATGATCAGTGATCATCAGACCCACGTGGGAAATGATTCCTGACAACAATTTGTATGGCAGCAGCATTTAAATATTATTTTCTAATCTGAGTATATTATTTAAAGGGCACCTGTGATGAAAATCAACTTTTGTAAGCTGTTTGGACAGAACTGTCTGTAGGTAAAGTGTGTCCACAGTCATATTGGAGTGAGCTAATTTTTTTTAATCAACGTAACGTAGGAGTGCAGTTTCCCCGCCCACCAAATTGATTGACAGGCACCATGTTTCTATCATAAAATGAACATACGTGTCCACAGAACATTTTTTGCAAATAAACTGGAATTAGAATATTGTTTTATAAGTTTAGAATGTTTTTAAAACAGAGTATGTTTGTAATAAAGACTAATTCTAAGTATTAGTAATATACTTAGCAATTCTAAGTATTCACAAATTCTTAACGCTATAATCATCACGGCCACATGGTGTCAGTAAATGCTAATATGTGTGTGTTTGTGTGTATAGCAAATGGCATTTGTGTGCATCCTTTCAGAAAGGCTTGAATAAACTCCACCATAAATACATCAAATATACTTACTTGGTATTTTTGACTACTGAGCTGTATTTCACCTTCATCTGAGTCTGTCACAGACTTCTGTTTATCTGACGTAAGGCATGATGTGAAGCAGACACACGTGTGAAAATAGTGGGCGGGGAGAAGCAGCTTGTTTGGATTTTGGTGGAATGAACCGCCAACTTATCCAGCATATGTTTTACGCAGTGGATGCCCTTCCAGCTGCAACCCATCACTGGGAAAGCTACAAAAAACAGCTCCAATGTATTCAGACACCAAAATGGGCGGATTTTGGAGACTATGATACATAATCTGATAGGTATTTTGAACTGAAACTTGAGCTGAGACACCAAAGGCTGCCATCTTACATCTTGTAAAAGGGGTAAAATAGGTGCCCTTTAAACTATGAATAAGTCAGTTCTACACAATGTTTAAGTCATGTTTTTTTCCTTAAAATGGAAAAAACAAACCTGCACTTGGGCCTGATAATCAATCAAGAATCTCTAAAGAGAGAGTTCAGCCAAAATGGAAAATTTTGTCATTGTTTAGTCACCCTTAAATGGCTTCAAACCTATATGACTTTTTCACTGTGGAACATACAAGAAGATTTTGATGATCCAAAAAATGGATAAAGATGCTTTTTTTGACCCTTCAACGCCAGCATTTCTATTCTATTTATTTGTGAAAAATTTACACTGAAACTTTACTTTGTTTTTCTTTTGTCCTCATTTAGTTAGTGACTTTAAATTAAAGCACCTGCTAAGCAAATGAATATAATAGCTAAAGAAAGTCGAAGAAAGTCAGTGGGGTCAACAGCTTTAAATTATATGGACCAGTGTTAACAGTAAAAAAATAACTTGGGGGTGAATAAATGATGAAAAATGAAAAGAATTTTGAGTGAACTGTCTCTTTAACGATATAATCTTTAAAAAAGTAGGTCTCTTTTCAGTGATTGGAGACCACTTCCATAAAACTGGAATTGTGTTTATTTGTATATAAACAAATTAACGTACACTTGTGTGTACACTTGTGATGTTTTGGAGACCCCAATGAACTATGCTCCTGTAATGCACTGCAACTCCTTTTGTTGTTATATATATATATTTACATATATAATCATATATTCCTGTATATATTATATATGTTTTACCTATGTGTATGTGTAAATCAAGGCATATATATATGTATATAAAGTACATGTTTCTGCTTATATATTTCATGTACCTCTGTATATATCAATGTTCATATATATTTGTGTTAGATATACAGTATATATATGCGTGCTTGCCTTGTGTGGGTGTTTGAAAGAGAAAGTGGTTAGAGCGCATAGACATAGTTTAGCTTTCCTCTTGCTTGACCTCTCCAGAACACCTATGATCCCGGGCAGGCGGCGAAGCCAGGGCACAGTTAATGATGGTTTCTGTGTTAAAGGTTCTCGTGGCTCAGAGTCCAGTCCACATGGCTCACCCACCCCAGCTGGTGGACCCCAGGGTGGAAGTAGCGAGGAGATCTGGGTGCTGCGCAAGCCTGTGGCAGGTAACAGCAGGGCTGCCCCTTCCTCCACTTCCTTCTCATAACTCTCCCTGCTTTGCCACGCTCTTGGTGCAGCTGCTGTCGCCTGACCTCAGACCTCCTCAGCTGCAGGCGTGTAAGCGCGCATTGAGAGACTCTCATCCGCTCTGTTAAAGTAACATCCATGGAGTCGTTCCTTCAAGAACACACATCCAGACAATCCACAGATGTGTGTAGACGGCATTTTCAATAAAGCCAGTGTAGACCTGTGTGTGTTTGTAGTAGTGACTAAGCTAACATGTCTCGTGTTCATTGGTCACCTTGTCTGTGGTCATCATTGTCATGTACGTTTCTGTCATCCCGCGTATCTGATCAGTGCATTGCAGAGGGGAAGTTCATAGTGGTGTGTTTAAAGGGTTCGGGGCAGAGATGTCCAAAAGGGCTGACTGTGTGTGTGTTTGCTGGGGGTTTGTTGTTCCAGGTGGAGACCGCAGTAGTGTGGGCAGTTCAGGCAGTGTGGCCAGTGCCCGATCCTCTGGTAGTGGACAGAGCGCAGGCAGCACCAGTATCCTTCATGCTCAAGCAGAGGGAGTCAAGGTGAGCAATCTGATATGAAATATTTTTGTAGTATTCAAGTATCCAATACAAGTTTAGTTGTATTTGCCAGTCATCTCCAAGCCCCAGCCAGCCCAAGATGGCTCCAGCACATTTCATTCTAGTTCATATAAAATAGTTTGTCAAATCATTCATTTATTAGTTTTTTAACTTCGTTTTTAACTAAGTTTTAACTTTTCCGAGGCTGGGTCGTGGGGGCAGCAGTCTTAGCAGAAAACCCCAGACTTCCCTCTCCTCAGACACTTCCTCCAGCTCCTCTGGGTCTTCCACAAGGCCTCCTTCTTGTGGAACATGCCTGGAACACCTCCCTAGATAGGTGTCCAGGAGGCATCCAAAACAGATACCCGAGCCACCTCAGCTGACTTCTCTTGATGTGGAGGAGCAGCGGCTCTACTCTGAGCTCCTCCTGGGTGACAGAGCTCCTCACTCTATCCATAAGGGTACGCCCTGCCACCCTGTGAAGGAAACTCATTTCGGCCGCTTGTATCCGATATCTTGTCCTTTCGGTCATGACCCAAAGCTCATGACCATAGGTGAGAGTAGGAACGTAGATTGACCGTTAAATCGAGAGCTCAGCTCAGCTCCTTCCTTACCACAATGGACCGGTACATCAACTGCATTACTGCTGCTGATGCACCGTCTCTTGTTCCATCCTACCCTCACTCGTGAACAAAACCCCACTTGAAATCCTCCACCTGGGATAAGGACTTTCCTCTAACCTGGAGATGACAAACCACCTTTTTCCAGTGGAGCACCGTGGCCTCGGACTTGGAGGTGCTGATTCTCATCCCAGCCGCGTCACACTCGGCAGCAAACCGCCTCAGTGCGTAATGTCAAAGGTTGACCAATGTGCTTCACAATACACATAACAACAAAAAAATATATAAAAACGGACAATTTTTTATTGATAAAATGCCAAATCAAAGAGGTAAGTTTTTAACCTAGATTTAAAAACAGACAGAGGTGAAATACAACTAACACAGAGGGGCAAAGCATTCCAGAATCTAGGACCAGCTACTGCGAAAGCACTGTCACCCCTGCTTTTCAGCCTTAACTTGGGTATACATAATAATCTCTGGTTTGAGACTAGGCTGATGCTCAATCAACATGTCTGACAGATAGGAAAGTGCCAGGCCATTTAAAGATTTAAAAACCAAGAAAAGAATTTAAAAAATGACTTGATAGTAAACAGTGCAAAGGTAAAAAGCCTTGCAGCAGCATTTTGAACTAATTGTAAATGGGATAAGGTTGTGACTAATCCCAATGCATAGTGAGTTACAATAGTCCAATCTAGTGGTTATAAAAGCATGGATTTTTTTTTTTTTTTTTTAACATTTTTTCTAGATAGAACCGTTTTAACTGTTCGATTTAAGAGTCGAAGCTGAAAAAAGCAGGATTTAACCACTGCATTTATCTGTTTGTCAAAGCTCATAATTCAAAATAACACCTAGATTTTTTACCCAAGGCTTCATAGAAACACTTGATTTCAAGATTAGCTATAGGTGCTCTAGAGGAGTTTGACAGGACAAAATTGTTACTCTCATTAAAATCTAGAACTTGAACTTGGTTTTAAAGGCAGGTAGATTTGGGTGTCATCTGCATAACAAAGAAAAGACAGACCATGTTTTCTAAAAAAAAACGATTTGACCAATAAACAATCAACTTCAGCCAGTTGCATGAGTTGCTGGATTTTCTCACAGAAAAAAACATCTTGCAATGCGTTATTTTCCAATGCTAAACATAAGGGTGTGCACTCAAATTGTGTGATCTGCATTTATACTATGTTTTTCTTGATTTAATGATCTTTGTTTATCCTGTAGCTTCTGGCCACGGTGTTGTCTCAGTCTGCTAAAGCAAAAGAACACCTGCTGGAGCAGACCAAGTCTTTGGACCACCCGTCTCATGCTTCCAGCAACAAGGGTTAGTAGCAGTTTCAAGCAAATCTTCTGAAAAGAAATCACATGACAGTTCCCTGTCACAAATAAGTATCTCCATCCAAAATGTTGATTTGGCTGCATTTTTTGTGCCAGATGGTTGCACTAATATTTGTGGGTGGGAGCATCACAAAGATCTGATTGGTTCAGCTTGAGTTGTTGGTCAAAAAATCATTAAAGGAATTGGTTGTGCAATAGCAATGCTCCAATGTGAATGAATGATCTTATGGCTGTTCTAGGACCCTCCTCGCGCAGTCAGAGTTTGTCAAGCTGTCCACTTCACGAGCAGCCATATGGGGAGGCGGTGTCCCAGAGGAAAGGGGAGGCACCGCCTGAGGGGAAGGTAAGAAGACTACTCCGACTTGAAACACACTGACCCCTTGCCTTTCCCACAAACAAGCATACACTCATTCTTACGCAATACACATACATGCACTGGCATCTGCACATCCAGGATGCTTTCCCAGCACTTTCTCTCACAGCTGGCATCTTCCGTATTGCGTGCTCTTGGTTGTCGTCAGGACACGGTGAGTGCGCTTCTCAGCAGGCTTCAATCACGCTGTCCTCAGCTTCAGGCTTCATTCAGCCACTCTGTTTAATATTGACTATCTCTTTGATCATTCATTTCATTTTTTTGTGCTGCATTTTTAAGTCCATTACAATTCTTTGCCTTATTTGCGGTGTCTTTCATCTTATGATTTCTTTTCAGAGAGTACCCAACAATGTAGATGTGATTGAATGCTAAGAGATTATACAGTGAAAGGAGAATGATCAAGATTTTTGTCAGTCCACGTAGGGACTTGTTGAACAGTTTTAGGTATAAAGGAATTGAGACTATGATGGTTGAAAGTTACCCCAACACAGCTAAAAATAACACTGTCTAGGTTTTAGTTACCATTTGTGAGATTTCAAATTAGTATTTCTTGCAGTTGATTTTTCTAATTAGCTGAAATCAGAAATTCCTCCATTTAGTCACATAACAGAAATATGTGCCTGCCATATCCTTCCCAGCAGGACTTTGGAGCTGCTGAGTGGAACTGCTCCATGTTGGACTTCTGGACTAAGGGCCATCTGTTCAAAATAGACATATTTTTTTCTGCTGCCCACCTCCTCTTTACTCTCGCCTCTCACTCACAGAATTACAGTACTTCCTCCTATTTCAAGGCAATCGGCATTTCAGATACTGTATGGACTCTTTTTACAATCTATTGGTTCAGAAAGGACAATCCTTTTTTGCTAAAGCTTTGTCCCATGTTACAAAAACATACATCAACCAGAAGCAACTATTCTAGAACTACTGCAAAGACCAATATTATGATTATAAAAAGTAGATTTGTATTATTTAAGAACTAACGTAGCTTAGTGAAGTTGAAACATTGGTCAGTGAGACTAATGTTTTCAGCTTGTTTTCCTGGGGTCTGGTCCATATTTAGACACAGGACCCAAACAGTGATAGACTACCACCTATCTTCTCTTCTAGAGCTCAGAGGCTGTTATCGAATGGCTGAGTGAATTTCAGCTGCAGGTCTACGCTCCAAACTTCATCAACGCCGGCTATGACATTCCTACCATTAGCCGAATGACCCCAGAGGTAAGAGTTGTCCCCCCTCCTCCAATCCCTTAAACTACCCTAAACTTCTCACGTCACTTCCCTTTTCCCTAAATGTAACACCCACAGACCCACACAAAACAAAGGGAATAATTAGTAGTAAGAGGAATCAAGCAACAAACATGTATTTTTAAATAGTTTGCAAAGAAGTGAACGCAAGAAAAGTGGCCCACGGGATTTATGAGAGTTTGATCGGCCATGGCTATATGGATCAAAACCTCACTCTAAATATTCCCCCGGACAGTACCGCTGTTGTGGTTGTCAAATGTGATTGTCTTTTCCTTGTGTGTTGGTATTGCAATGACCCACATAAAACTGTATAGCACGTACATGCTGTTGTAAGAAATCAAAGGCATACAGTCATGTTTATACAGTAAAAATTGCATATTAGCTTTAGCGAGTTTTAATTAAAAGTAAGTATTAATGCATACTATGATGTATTAAAAAATACATTTGGTACAATACCTGAAACATAACCTCTTTGTCCAATTTAAATTCCTGGAAGTATGCTCATTAGTGTCTTGTAAAACTAATGACTTAATGAAATGTAAGTACTTATTAATCCATGCATGCATTTCTGAACATACATTTAACAATGGAATTTGGAGCATTGATAAAACAAATGAAACATTAAGGATGAACTTATATATGATTATATGTGTGTTTGAGGGTACTCTGGAAAGGCTTCTTTTCCTCACTTGCTCCTGGTGTTATTTTATTTTTCCCATTCACTTTCCCATTTTTTTATTTGCTTCTGTCATCCTGTACCTTTTGTTAACTAGAGTGTTTGATGTGTTTAAGTGTTTAATCTTTTTTTGTGACAACAAAAGGTTAATGTGTGCATAATATGCACTAGGTTAAACATTTCTGTTTGTTCAAATGGAGTTCCATTGTGATTAGTTATGAATCTGAAGGGTTCTGGAACTCCTTCATATATTTTCAGGACTTAACAGCTATTGGTGTAACTAAACCTGGACATCGAAAGAAGATAACTTCAGAGATCAATAAGATCAGTGTTAATGAGTGGCTGCCTGACCAAAAACCGGTGGGTTTGCCATGAACACACATACACATATACAAAAACATTCAATGACGTCCAGATGTAATTTGTTTGTTTGCATCCTATCTGTAGGCGAGTCTTGGAGAGTGGTTAGCCATGATTGGATTGAGCCAGTATCACCAGGTTTTAGTCCAAAATGGCTATGAAAACATTGACTTTATCACTGATATCACGTGGGAGGATCTTCAGGAGATTGGGATTACAAAACTTGGTAAGATAGACAGTAGAATGGGATCCATTTTGAATTCGTTTAAAGGGGACAAATTATGCCCCTTTTTACGAGATGTGAATTATGTCTCTGACGTGAGTGTGTATGTGAAGTTTCAACTCCAAATACCAAACAAATAATGTTTAATGATTTTTGCATAATAGGTCCCCTTTAATACACACACATGCAAATGTCTTTCTTTATTTTAAACTACTTGGCTATTGTGGTTTAATCTCTTTCTCTGACCAAATTTACCTAGGACACCAGAAGAAGCTAATGCTTGCAGTGAAGAAGCTGGCAGAGATCAAGAAGGCATCTGATGGTCGTAATACATTGCGCAAAAAGCCTCCAGCTGCTCAGGAAGTAATGGCTATTGAGAGCCCACCCCATGACAGTGGAGAGTGTATGTCCCCTAAAATGAGCACTTTCCAGGACAGTGAACTGAGCGGGGAGTTACAGGCAGCTCTTACGCGCCCTGCTGATGTGCAGGATGGCACAGAGATCAGAACCAACAGTGGCCCACAGCACAGAGCACGCAGTCTGCATGAGAACAGCATTAATAAGAGCCGAGACACAGAAGAGCATAGTGGACCACCCAAAAAGGAGGCACGTACCATGCGACAGAGCAGCCAGGGAGGACAGAGAAATGTTTCATTATCGCAGCCAAAACCACGTCAGTCTTATCCCCAAGGTACAGGTCCTCCCTATACTCCACCTCAAACGCCCACCAAAACAAAGCCTCCCGCCTCACAGACAACAAGCAACCCCCCAGGAAAACCGAAACCTAGTCTGCAGATTGTCCAGCAAACAGAAAAACCTATAACACCTCGTGGTCACCCGCAATCCCCAACTCAAAGGTCCCATCCACACCCTGCTGCCCAGCCTGTTGAATCAATAGAAGCTCCTCCCCAAGGACCTGCTGTTTCAGTGCCACTCTTGTGCCTGCCACCAGATGGCGATGAAGCTTGTGATGAGTATGGTCTGCCTAAAAAACGTGCCCATAGCCTAAATCGCTATGCTGTGTCTGATGGTGAGCAGGAGCGGGATGAGCTGAATGTGCCTGATTCAGGAGGAAAATATGCTACAGTACAGCCTAGGGTGGGTCGCAGCAACTCAATGAAGGGACAGGCAGACAAGAATGTCAACCGAAGCCAGTCTTTTGCACTCAGACAAAAAAAGAAGGGTCCTCCTCCACCTCCTCCTAAACGATCTAGTTCAGCCATTTCAAGCTCCAGTAGTAATCTAACAGAAGTGCCCAAGGAGACTAACAGTGGACCTCTTCTGGATATTCCCTATCAACCACAAAGGCGTGCCAGTGACCTGGGTGGCACTGTAGACACAGGCAGTGCAGGTAGTGTGAGAAGCATTGCAGCCATGTTAGAAATGTCCTCTATTGGTGGAGGTGCAAAGGGTCTCGCTTTGCAGAAATCTGCTGGTCACTATCTGCAGGTAAGTTTGTTGTCATAGTGCTTTTTTTTTATAAAAATGTCCATTATATGGTGCTGTAAATCATGGCTTTTTTTCTACAGGTGGGTTCAGGAGCAAAGCAACGTGATGCCATTGGACTAGATGGGGAAGTAGTGAACCGCCGCAGGACCATTAGTGGACCTGTGACTGATTTAGTAGCAGCTGCTAAGCGAGGACCAGAGTTAATTCAGGACAGACAATGCACTGAAGCCCAGCCTAGTTCTAGTGGGAGTTCAGCTGAGAATCTTCCATTTGCTGAAGATGGAAATCTCACTATCAAACAAAGACCTAGACAAGGAAAGGACGAGGCTGAAGAAGGCCTAGAAATTTCATATTCTTTACCCCATGAAGATCTTTCTCGTGCCGATTCCACAGCCTCATTGAAAAGGAGTGTCCAGACCACCAGGCACCAACCAAATGGCACCAAGTTCCATCTCACAGAGTCAAACACAGTTAAGCGCCGTCCCAAGAGCAAAGACAAAGATGCAGAGGAACTTCAAGATGGACAGATGCCTGTACCATATGAGAATGGGACAGGCACAATTAAAAGGCGTCCTGCGTCAGATGTGACTGTTTCAGAGCAGCCAAGGCCCCAAGAACATCCTGAGAACTCGCCCCGTCGAGACAGTGCCGACCTGGAAGGCCATGTCACAGAAAGTACCCCTCGCAAGTCTGTCAAACCTCCAGTGTCTCCCAAACCTGTTCTGGCCCAGCACATGAAGAAGCAGGGACCACCAGCTGCCATCACCAAGAAAGCCCCCTTTCCTGGACCAGCTGGGGCACCTGGCAGCCCAGGTACTACACAGTGCGGCCCTTTCACTTGCCCTGTCTTTACACAATTATGTGAGTATCCCGTAGACCCCTGTAGTGTTTACTCTGTTGAATCAAAGTCAGCTCAGTCAGTGTCTCTTCCCATCTCTCTCTCTCTCTATCTCTATTCTCTTCTCTTTACAGTTGAAGGAAAAAAAGTACCTCCTCCGATTTCACCAAAACCTACACCCCCTCCCACAGCTCCAAAACCATCAAAAAATGTTCTTCAGTCTTTAAATGCAACACCTAATCCCACTCCCACACCTTCTCCAGCCAAACAGACTGTCACCAGAATGGCTAGTACAGCCTCTGCCCAGACCAACCACCCTGTCAAGGCTACAACCCCACCAGCCTTGATTGTGCAGACGCCTCACACACCCCAGTCCCCTCACACTCCACAGACACCTCAAACTCCACAAACGCCCCAAACTCCCCCAACCCCCACCCCTACACCCCCACCTGTAAAACCTCCTCGCTCCTCAATTAGTGGGGTGTCCATGGACAGTTCAGCTGGATCAGCATTGGTCGCCGGGGTTGTGACAGCAGATGCAGTGCACCAGAAGATAGAGGAGACCAGTGCCTCACTGGCTGCAGCCCTGCAGGCAGTAGAACAGAAGATCAAAGAGGATGGACAAAAAGAGTAAGTCTCATGCAACATGAAAAACAGTTTGCAATAAATGAATAACTGTGCTGTAATCTACTCTTATTTGAGGCATGAACAGATAAAGGGGATATATTTAGGCAAGGCTTTGGTGTTTAAACTGCTGAAGTATGTAGGTATCTCAGTGACAAAAATTGGCACCCCCTGGCTTGAGAATAAGACATATTTAGTGATAGTGCTCTACTCACAAAATTTATAATTAAGGCCTAAAAAGTTCCCTTGGGAAGTGTTGACAAATAAAACCCTTTCAACGTTACAATTTTCATCCCCATACTTGCCCAATGATTACTTATACAGGTATATTTTGTTAGTTTGGTCCACATTTATGCAGATATCAATTGCAACCCTAATGAAAAATGCTGATCAAGGTCTAAAACCTTTTTTCCACTGCAAGGGGTAGTACAGTTATCTCTTCTTTCTTCGGTTCAGATTTGCTTGGTTTAGTTTGCATTTCCAATGCAGTTAGTACATGGTAAAGTGGGTGGGATTATCGCTGACCAATTAGTGATCAGCATTGTGTATACATCAAGTTTTGTTATTAGTATGGCTTACTTGTATCTTCATCCAAGGTAACACTAAAAAGAAGCACTAGGTACAGAATGCAGTAGAAAAGTCCCCAAAACTTAGCCATTGTACCATGCAGTGGAAAGCACCTTAAAGGTTGATCTTTACTTCTGTGTCAAGTGTAGGCGTAATCTCCGGTGCAGCCTGCGTGCAGTCACGAAAGCCCTTGCCATGGGTGGCGCAGACGATAATGCGCACCTCTCAAAAAATTTAACTACACATCGCAATGATGCGTAGCGCAAGCACTGTGTTAAATTGGCTTGGTAATGGTGATGAACGTGGGTGGTGCTGACCAGATGAACCAGATGAAGCGATTGTTTACATGTGTCAAGTTCCATAAAGGAGCTCCAGATGGAAACATTTGTTTTGTGTTAACCTTATGATTAAAGTTTTCGCACATCCGCCGGTTCATGTCTCTGAATGAACAAGTTTTATCTACTTATAGAGTTCAGAAGAAAAAAAAAACACTCGCGAAGAAACTCGACAAAGAGGAACATAAAAACCTACAGCCAGCTAGCGTTCTGGAAGTGTTATTGCAGAGCAACACAAACAGCACGCAGAAGTATAAATGCACAACTACACGCAAGGCTTGCGTCGTGGGTCACGCTGATCACTCACTGCAGAAGTACTAATCAGTCTTTAGTGTTACTAGGCAGGTTAGAAGGTAATGAAAGTTGGATCAAAACTCTTTAGGGCGTTGGTTTTAAAGGACAGAACTTGGCCACCTAAGTCATATGTTAATGGTAAAAGGTAATCAAGTGTGTTTTTTTTCCACAGCTCAATTGCTGAAAACAAGAGCACAGTGAGTATCCTAGATGACATCGGCAGCATGTTTGATGACCTGGCCGACCAGCTGGATGCAATGCTGGAGTGAAGAGCACAGCCTGTGTCTCTGTGGCACAACCTCAGGGCCCCGGGAGAGCACAAGGGCACAATGACCAACAGCACCTATTCCTTGCTATTCCTTATCACTTGCTCCTCACCCCTCCCCCCCTCCTTTTTCTCTTGCTCTTTCCCCGTTGTTATGAAACACCCATCTCTCCTCTCCCCCTCCAAGTTGGTTTGCACAAACCCGAGCTGACGTACCTCAGGACTGGGCAGAAGGCCATCCAGGGCTTTAAACAACAAAGACAGAGCAGAGGGTGGAGATGCAGAGAGTGGGTTTTAATAGATAAAGCTCAACTCTCTGTCCATGGAGCGTCTCTATCTACCATGAGCAATGAGTAGTGAAATAATATGAAAACAATAATAACTGTATATGAAATAATAGTATGGTATGTGTACATTGTAAGCATGAGGAAAGTTTGTATCTATAAGAAAAAATCTCATAGTGAGAGTCATGCATTAGTACAGTTATATATATATATAAATATAAAATATAAATATTTTATGTTTTTATTTCATGTTCAATGGTACATACAGTGTTGAAACATTAAGAAATCTATAAACTTTGATGACAGATATGTGGATTTTTCTATGACAAAGTTTTAAAACAAAAAAAAAAATAAGGCTGGCTTAAACATCCTGTATGTTTGGCTGTGCTGTGCTGAAGAGTGTTGTGGGCTGTGTTGAATGTAGTGACTGAAGTGGCTGTTTCACCCCCTGCTCTGTGCTTGCTCTGGGCTCCCGCTCTCTGCTGCTGTGACCCTGCTGTTTCCATACACTTTTTCTTTTTGCCTGCGTGAACTCGTACATTCCTGCTCCTACACAGCCTTCTTCCTTTTACATCCCTCTTTCTTATCCTGCCCTCATTGTGTGCAGTGTCCTGTGTGCCTTAACATGAGAGGTGACCTTAGTGCTGCTAACATACACAAGCAAACCAGTTCAAACTGAGACAGGTCTGGTATCCATGTGAGAGGCATTGCCTTAAGCCAGTGGGAAGGGATGAACTTGCGCGTTCAGATTTGGTAAGGAGTGACCTCATCCTTGAACATCTTCATGGTTCAGTCATCTTCAGCAAGGGGATACACGGTGTAGGCCTTGAAGCCAAAACAGGATTTGTAAACAAGGGACTTGATTAGCTGACTCTTTGGCAATAGATTGGATAGTAAAAGCAGGTGTAGAATAACTTAAATGTTGATTAGGAGACTATGCAGACTAAAGAACGGTACACACCGAGCCAACTTCAAAGAACTAATGGTGATGAAAACCGTGTGTTGTTGCCTCCGTTGGCTTCATCTGGTGCTGTCTGGAGCAAAAAGCTGCATATAAACACACCAAATGGACAAAAGCTGAACAAAACTAGAATGCACATGCTGTACCTGCATGAGAGGATGTATAGTTACACACCTGCAGGTAGCACAATGTGTCTTGTCATTCCACAAAGAGGAACTAGAGCTGCATGCATACAAACCATGAACAAAGCAGGGTTTACATACCATTTTCAGAGTAATTCTCGCGTACCACAAAGGGATTGCCTCAAGCAAACGTGTCTCATAATCCATATCTAAAGAAACGCAACGAAATTGTCACCAGGGCACTCTTGACTTGCATTGTTTGCTTAGTTTTGTCACTTTATAGTCACATTTTTTTCTTGCACTAATTAGAGCGATCCTTCACTCACAGCCAATACCGATTCTACATGCTGAACTGGGCAAACTCACTCTAACGAGAGGGGGCACCAAGCAAACTAGCTTGAAAGCTTGCCAATATCCAGATCCTGCCTAATGGTCAACTGTCAACTTGGTGTGTCCTAAGCCCAAATTATACTTTGTTTTTATGTGTATATGGCAATGTGCAAATTTCTGGACTAAAGTTTGTTTATTAATGGTCTAGAAATAATCCTTCTGGTCAGACTTTTCCAAACTAGGCCAGGGGATGAGGATTAACTCCCTTACTCATGGTCAACACTGGCACTGATTTCATACCTGCCAACACTCTTGTCAACCCAGTAGTCTCCCGTATTTCAGACTGATCTCCCACCACCCTCCCGTTATGTTATTTCTCCTGGAAAACTCACATTATTTAAGCTTTTTCCCGTAATCCTCAGCTTTTTGGTATAGTCTGTAACACAAGTTGCCAACTTTTGTATAGTATCCGATTGCAACAGCTGCCCTAAACCCGGTCCATAGTACAGTTAGTAACACCACAGTGCAGTTACTAACCCGGTTCACAGCTGTGTTATTTAGACAAACACACACAATCCAACCCCATCAATTCCCCCGGAATTTCAGAGACAAATGTTGGCAGGTATAATCTACATTCACCAGCCACTTTATTAGGTACAAATTACTATTAAAGGGTTGGACCCCCTTTTGCCTTCAAAACTGCCTTAATCCATTGTGGCATAGATTCAACAAGGTACTGGAAATATTCCTGAGATTTTGGTCCATATTGACATGATAGCATCACGCAGTTGTTGCAGATTTGTCGGCTGCACATCCATAATGCGCATTTCCTGTTCCACCACATTCCAAAGGTGCTCTACTAGATGGAGCTCTGGTGACTGTGGAGGCCATTTGAGTACAGTGAACTCATTGTCATGTCCAAGAAACCAGTCTGAGATGATTCGCGCTTTATGACATGGCGCGTTATCCTGCTGAAAGTAGCCATTACAAGATGGGTACACTGTGGTCATTAAAGGATGGACATGGTCAGCAACAATACTCAGGTTGGCTGTGGCGTTGACACAATGCTCAATTGGTACTAATGGGCCCAAAGTGTGCCAAGAAAATATCCACCCACACCATTCACTACCGCCACCAGCCGGAACCGTTAATACAAGGCCGAATGGATCCATGCTTTCATGTTGTAAACATCTAGTTCTGACCCGACCATCTGAATGTTGCAGCAGAAATCGAGACTCATTAGACCAGGCAAACTTTTTTCCAACACCTATTGTCCAATTTTGGTGGGCCTGTGTAAATTGTAGACTCAGTTTCCTGTTCTTAGCTGACAGAAGTTGCACCGGGTGTGGTCTTCTGCTGATGTAGCCCATCCACCTCAAGGTTGGACATGTTGTGTGTTCAGAGATGCTCTTCTGCATACCTCGGTTGTAACGAGTGGTTATTTGAGTTATTGTTCCCTTTCTATCAGCTCAAACCAGTCCGGTTCTCCTCTGACCTCAATCATCAAGGCATTTGTGCCCACAGAACTGCCACTTACTGGATATTTTCTTTTTTTGGGACCATTGTCTATAAACCCTAGAGATGGTTGTGCCTGAAAATCCCAGTAGATCAGCAGTTTCTGAAATACTCAGACAAGCCCGTCTGGCACCAACAACCATGCCACATTCAGTCACTTATATCACCTTTCTTCCACATTCTGATGCTCAGTTTGAACTACAGCAGATCGTCTTGACCATGTTTACATGCCTAAATGCATTGAGTTGCTGCCATGTGATTGGCTGATAAGAAATTTGCGTTAACAAGCAGTTGGAGAGGTGTACCTAATAAAGTGGCCAGTGAGCGTATTTTACTCTTTTTGTCAGTAGTTACAACTTGCTGACAAATGACCCACAAGCATATGTGCATGGCCGTATTGCATGGTTACAAAAAAACAACAATATGCACATGCAGTTCTGGTGATAAAATCTGTGCCAGGCTCACTGTACACAACAATAGAAGTATACTTTGGGCTTGAAGGTGCAACCATATTGATTGTTGTCTGTGAAAAATATGTTAATTCATTCTAACAGGTTATTTTAAGTTCACATTGACATGTTCATTAACAGAAAACTGGTAGAATCAACAATGAAACAATCATGTTTCATACAAATCTAACCAGTTGGCCAATAGTTTGTTGTTGCTCCTGAAATTTCACTGCATTTCCGCTAATGTGGCCAGGCCTTTTGTGGAGAGCATGAAGGAAAAGAAATTTGTCCTAAAAATAAAGTGTGTCAATGGATTGTTCACAGCAAGATCGGGATCATGCATTAAGCAAATAAATAGGGTCATGTTGACTTTTTTTACTACATGATTAACCCCAGAAACAGGAGCAGGAATGAGATAAAAGGGTCCAGCAATGGTTGATGGCTTTTGACAAAATGGGACGCCAAGAAGCACAAAGTGAGAAGTTGCACATGTGTGTATGAAAGAGAAAGAGAGAGAGAGAGAGAGAGCTGCATAGAATATAAATATAAAAGTAACGCATGTAAGATGTAGTGGACTGAACTTCGTGAACTAACAAGGATTTTGCAGAGGTTGATGAGTCTTGATGCTCAGCATTTCCACCTCAAGGAATCTTCTTTGCTTAAGGGTTTGTGAGCTTGGAAAGTGTAGTTCCGCTGGAAGCCTGCATGCCGTCTGACCTCAGTTTATCACTCAGTGGCTGTTTAAGGGTGTGAATGTACCATGGTGTGCCTGCGTTATACTGCATTCCCCCTGCCCCAGACTCATCCAGACAGATGTTTCCTTAATGACCAAAGTTAGAGCACTAGAGTTCAAGATGCAATTATCCACGGGTTCAGAGAAGCAGCAGTTTCTAGGTTAAACAGATTCACAGGGAATCACATCGAGTAACTTTCTAAGGACATATTGAGGGTAGACGAAGTTGTAAAGTTTGGTCTCTGTGGACATGAGATGTTTCCACATGCCTCATTTACCGTACGGTGAGTTTGCTGTTATGACAGCACCGTTCACAACTAAACCTCTGAATGTCATTATCTCCATCGCCAGCAAACTCGCAGAAGCTCATTACTTTAACCATCTTTGTTGCCATGACAATCTGCCTGCTCATAATTAGAATCGTCATAGTATCAAAATGATCTTAGATGTAATTAAAAAAAAAGGGCCCAAAGGAAGGGAGACGAGAGCAATTCAAACAGTTGTGTTGATCTCACAATGCTTTACACACAGCTCCATATATGCTTAATCCCCTTCCCCCAGAGAGAATATTTGTAATATTTAAGTTATGAACAGAGATGATTATTCTAGATGTTTTCGACGAGTATTTAACGATGCAGCATCAAGAGGGCTTGTTGATGAAACTGCAAATATTTGAGATAAAAAAAAGTGTCTTCTTGGCTCAAAGTGTTTTAAATGAATTGTAAATGGTCATTTTTTGTAGAACTCCAGTTTTTTTTTAAGGTAGCTTTTTTGTGGTAAGTTTTTGGACTTAATGAAATAAGTTGTATATTATGCAATGTTTTTCTTTTTTAAAACATGTATGTGCCTTGCTTTAGTTCTTTTCATTTAGTCGTTCAGTGTGTAGAGGATATATGTGGCCGGTCTCTGCTTTGTCCATCAGATGTTCAGAACTATAGCCCTTTTTTTTTTTTGTTGTGGTCTGCTCTGTGGACAGAGCGCAGATGTCTGGCATGGGAATGGCTTTTATGAAAGCTTTATCATGCCTATCGCTTCAAAGGACTGGGTGTTGACGGCCCATTCATCTCTTCTTGTGTATATAGCTGGATGTTTGTCACTGTGACTCTTCATCCTTTTTTTTAAACTTGATTTGAAGTTCTCATTCTGTCATTTTCTGATCGTCATGTTTGCTTGTTTTTTTGCTTTCGTCTTTTTAAATACCAGACAGAAAAAAATTCTGAAAACACTGAAGTCAAAACTATTGTTGGTGCAAGATGTTATTTAATAATATTAATAATGAAAGCTGTTTTCAATTCCATCCTATTTGCAGAGATGTTTAAAAAAAAGAAAATAAGAATCTGCACTGCTCAGTGTGTGCAGGCTGTATATTGTGTTGATGTTCTGCCATTGACTTGTATGATACCTGCTGTGACTGGCATTGGGAACAGTGGCGTGCTTGCAGTGACTGCATCAACAGCCACCTGCTCTAAATAAACATTATATACAAACACGCTCGGAGCCGTCCAGTTACTGAACAAGATCAGCTGGAAACCACTTAAAAGGGATGGTTCACCCAAAAACTGAAACTCACTCAATCATCCTTCACTGGTTCTCAACCGGTTGGAGTTTGTTGTGTTTTCTGTTGAACACAAAGGAAGATATTCTGAAAAATGTTGAAAACCTGTAACCATTTACTTCCATAGAGTATGAAAGTCATTGGGGACAGGTTTCAAACTTTTCTTTTCCCCAAAATATCTTTGCGTAACAGAAAAAGAAAACTCATAAAGGATTGGAACCACATGAAGGCGAGTAAATAATGATGGTTTAAAGTTTTGGGTGACCTATCACTTTAAAACTCTAATGTTTGACATGTATAATACTGCACATTTCTCAAAACAACTAACTACTGATACCAAGACACTTTTTAGAGATTTATTTGATACAACTGAAAATGCATTAAGGACACTAGAGGGAGTCAACGCCACATTATGTCGGTTAGCGACGACTTATAAAATACTCAGTACGATAAAATCTGTCTTATACAATTAACTTTTCAGCTTGCGTTGCAACCTTGCATCCTCTCACAAGCTTCATGAGGGGAAATATGGGAACAATGCATCTAAAGTTTTTTTGAAGTGTCCAGAATTGTCTTGATTATATATGGAGCTGGATTGAATAGCTCCATGCCACAAAAAGGCACTGTGAAATCCAAAGTAGCAGCTGTTTTTAATGCCTTTTGTCTTGGATCAGCATTAACTCATCTAGTATGCTTCACATTAAAGAGATAATTCAGCCAGAAATTAAAGTTCTGCCAAATTGTGCATGTTGTTCCAAACTTGTATGACTTGAGGCCAATCAATTGATTACGTTTTCCTCATATATTTATGATACAGCAGACCAATTTTCAAGTGAAGGAAACAAGCTTCAACAGATGACCATAATAAGATAACACACAGATTGAATAAAATCTAAAGTAGGGTGTGCTGTATAATGGAATTAAAAACGTATGTGTAAATAAACAACATTTTGCTGAAAATCTTATTCTCAGTGAATGATCCATTGAAGGAATAGTTCATATTTAAAATTACTTATTTTATTCTCCCTCATGTGGTATTAAATCTTTATGAGTTTCTTTCTTCTGTTGAACAAAAAATAAGATATTTTGAAGAATTTTGGTTGCTGCCATCAACTTCCATAGTAAGAAAAAGAAAATACTATAGAAGTCAATGAGGGTCAGCTACCAGAATTTTTCAAAATATCTTTTGTGTTCAACTGAAGCAACGAAACTCAAATAGGTTTTGAACAAGAAGTCAAGGGTGAGTAAATGATGGCTATCATTCATTTAAAATTGCTGATTTGACTGAATGACTGTTTTTATTAATGAATCATCGACTCTAAATGTGTCAAATTATTTCTAAATTAAGAGTTTAGATGCAGAAGCCTCTAAATGCCATCTAAATTGTTCTTCTGAGCTCATTTTGCTCGGCCTCCTATGTTTACGCAATAAAAGTAAAATGACTGAACAGAAACATACGAGGCTGAGCAAAATGAGCTCATTTTAGAAGAATGATTTATGGCACTTAGACCAGGGTTCATACACAGTTTTACTACTAAAATTCCATCCAGGACTTTCAAGTAAATTTTCATGACCTATTGATTCATTTAATGTCTACATATATATGGTAAATAATAAGAAAAACAATGCACGTTCAAATTTATTACAGCTTATTCTAAAACACGCAACAATCCATTTTTATAAATTAGCTTTTATATCTCTGTAAACTTGATTTTGATAATGGTTACACAACACTAACAATGTGAGAGCATGTTTTTGGCCAAGGACAGAAAAGTAAAGACAACCAACCAATATTCAAGTTAGGGCACTGAAAAAATTAATCAATGATTCCTTGGATTTACTCAATTTTTTTACGTTAAGTGGTTGTAAACAATTTATTTGGGCTGAATTTAAACAAACAAATCAAGTTCATCATTATTAAACTTAATTTGTTTGTTTAAATTTAACACAAATGAATTGTTTGCAACAGTTCTGCATGCAACACTTTTTTCAGTAGCGTTTCAGCATCGATATCGCAATGTGTGCATCCGCAATAGTCACATCGTAGGATAGGCAACGTTGGCATTATACAGAGTTTAATTATAATGGATTAAAAGTTTGTCATTTACAAGCATTTTTAAAGAGATCATTCACCCAAAAATGACTTACTACTTTAATTACACCCTTCGCTTGTTTCAAACATTCTTTTTTTAAATCAAACACAAACAGAAGTCCAATCCCATTGAAACAAGTGAAGTGTCAGTAAGTAGTCAGTACATTTCTATCTTTTGTGTGAGGCAGGCATGTCCAAACTTGGTCCTGGAGGGCCGGTGTCCTGCAAAGTTTAGTTCCAACCCCAATCAGACACACCTGGGCTAGCTAATCAAGCTCTTACTAGGCTTTCTAAACATCTTTGCAGGTGTGCTGAGGCAAGTTGAAGCTAAAATCTGCAGGACACTGCCCCTCCAGGACCGAGTTTGGACACCTCTGCTGTAAGGCCTGTGACTGTGTGAACAGTTCAATATAATATAACAAATTTCCATGACTTTTCCAAAACTTTTTCAGGCCTGGAAAATGCCATGTCAAAATTTCCCGACTTATCCAGGTTTTCTATGACCGTATGAACCCTGTTAAAGGCTTTTGCATCAGTACTCTTCAAATAAAGCTCTGCACCAGCTTGACAGACTAAACAAGACTATTTTGTCTGAAATGTAACTTGTGTAAACTCAACAGCACACCTGTGGTCTTCTGCACATGCTGATATTTTGGAAACGCTCCTCTTGCTTGTTCTTTTTCAAAGGGAGTGAAAATGTCAGATCACATGTTGTCAAATAAACAACTGCTACATCATACACAACAACAAGTGTTTGTTTACGTCTGTTGGTGCCGTGTGAATTGGCCTTTATTTTCTCTGTGGAAAATAAAGTTATTAAAAAAAAGAGAATAATATATCTTTCACTATATGAAAGATACTTTGAAATATGGTTTTCAATACTGCTGGTAAACAAATGGAAGCTCCAAATAACGTCTTTGATGTTCTACTTTACAAAACAAGTCATACAAATTTGAGGCAAGTAAAATAAATGACAGAACTTTTGTCATTAAATGACAAATGATTTGTGGTTAACTGTGCCTTTAAGCTAAAAGAGAATCTCAATCTCACATTAAACAGTGTTCCCTTCCACCCCAAGCACTCGTTATTTCTGGAAAGTTAAGCTGGGATGCTCAATGATGACGAATTAAGTGCTTTACACTCATCAAACTAATAAGAATAATTGTTATTTAGTTCAAAAAGATAGTAACTAGCACGGATAACATTGTAAAAGTCTTACTAGCTTTGCGTGGGCAAAATCTGGTTTCCATCGCAAACATGGAGGCAAGCATGAAGCAGTTGCGCCTTTGGTAAGGAAACGTTGCATTATTTACACGTAAGCATGATGGATGAGACGATCATTACAAAGGTTTCACATCGGTCAACAGGTGGTTAGAAAATATCTGAGCAGTTCAGTTGGCACTGTCAAATCCAAGATTAAAAACAAGGGCACTGTGTTGTCCAAAACAATGCTCTGCTGTTTCAGGCCCAAGTTGGTTTAGTGTAGGTCTCCATTCAGCCCAGGGATGATAGGAACTCCAAGCATCTCCCTGGGAACCAGGCTGAAGTTTAGGCACTCACTCAGTCGTTAGACTGTGACTCAAAACGGTCAAAGTTCAACAGTCATCACAGCGACGTTTCCCAGGTCTGCAGGAAACATGACCTTCAACTGGATTCGTTTGTAGAGTTCAAGTCTTACCAAATTTAAAATCATACTTTTTCTAGGAAATAAATCTTATGTATATAAAATAAAGTGTTGTCTGGAGTTTATAGAGACTGCAGGTTTGGACGTCCTGTGGCATGTGAAAGCAAACAAATCCTTCATTCTTCACATAAGCCCAGACGTTTTTAACACTTTAAAAATCTGAACAGGGCAGATGTCCGAGTCCAGAGAGTAGAGAACATGAATATTTCCTGTCCAATGTACTGTAATGTTTGTTTGAATATTCTTTCTCGTAGACACAGATTCATCATGATTCTGAGTTGTGAGAGATTTGAGAGATTAATCAACCCGTTGACGCAACTAATAGTGATTAACGTCACGTTTAGCACGTCCACACCTGAGGAGAGGAAACAGAACACATTGTTTTAGAGCTTGCATACAATGAAAAATCTCATGCCAACTGAAAACAATTCAAAGAATGAGGTAAGCAGGGTTGCTCTTTACAATAAGCAATGTCAAACTTTCAGCAAAATCATCAATTAGCCAAGTCAGAGCCAATTGCAACATGTTGGTTTCACAAATGACTAGACGTAATGACAAATTCTCTTGTAGAGCAATGGGGGAAATAAGAAACTATTTGTACATTCTACGTTTCTTGAAATTTAGTTTTTACCTTTTCTTAATTCAGTAAACTATTGATTGAACTACTTTACTAAAAGAACTACTAGCAGATATATTTGCATTACACTGAACTGAAGTAGTTTTATTAACTTGAACTTTATCTATGTTATGCTGCTTTGACATAATCTGTAATACATATGTAATATCTATAAGTTATATAGAAATAAAGATGAATTGAATGACATGTTTTACAAATAAAACAGAAAAAAAAATTGGCGCATAAAATAAAAAAGGTGAATGAAACTAATATTTGGTGGAATGACCCTGATTTTCATACCCAAATGAAAATATAAATTTTTCTGACTAAATTGTAATTTTCTTGAAAAAAATATTAATGAAATTTGGAGTTGGAAATGGAGGTATGTTAACACCTTTTATTTAAACCCATACCTAATAAATCCAGCAAATTTGGAGAAACCGAGAAGGTCCCAACACTAAATTTAAAGTGTTTTAATCATATAAATGCAGCTTCAATGGTCATATATACACCGTTTACCATGGAGTTAGTTTTGTTGCTTTGTTATTCAATCGAAAATATTTAGTTTGAGGGAAAAAGCAAATAGTAAATAAAAAAAAAGATTATAAATAGAAATGATGTCAATGAAATAAAATGTTTTGAATTGCAAAAAATAAACTTATGCAGTTACCACAATTTTCATTGCACAGTCATTTTGCTCTCTGTTCGGCTGTCATTTATTGCACTTCTAGAATCTGTGGTTGTGAGTTGAAAAGTTGGCATACATGCATACCCATGTATGTTGGAGTTAATTGTATGGCTTTATTATTCAAACAAAGATGTTAATTAAGATCAAAATTAGGTACATTGTTATAAAATTTTTCAAAAAAATAAAATAAAATACATTTAATCCCCCCAAAAAAAGTGTTATTTATAAAAAAATAAAATTTGCATTGCAAAAATAAAGTATTGCCATTTTATGAAGTTACCACCACATTGTGCATTCAATCATTTTGCTTTCTGTTCAATAATTTTTATGCAGATCTAAAATCTTTGCTTGCGAGTTGAAAAGGTTTGAAGGCTGCAGCTCAGTGGGTGGTATCTTCTCTCTGGCATGAAAGGCTTTTTTTTCTATTGGTCAGTTTAGATTGAAGTCCCAGTTTTGTCAAATGATCCTATATGTGTTTGCACGATTTTTATAATAAATTTTCCCTAAAATGAAATTTTTTGATTGAATAATAAAGAGACAAAACTAACTACACAGTTTACCACATACACGTGAAAGCAGAACATGGTAAACAACACACAAAGAAGCAGCTTTCTTAGCTCTGATAATCACAAAACTTTGGCAAACAATGTGTGTTTGTGTAAGAATCAGCACCGGACAGGGAACATTGTTCTTATTGCGTTTTTTTTTTTTTTTGCTTTTGATCCAAAATTATAAAATCACTACAGTAGAACCCTTATGCTCTGCTCAAATGTACTACCCTTTTGTTTTGTTCAGGACGAAAACATCCACTAAATTAAACTGCTTTAAAAATGCATCAGATGCATTTTTTTTTACTTTTAGTTTTGCATAAATCTGTTAATTAAACTCAGTCCTGATCAAAACAACAAAGTTTTTAAAAATTACAGGATTTTAACTCTTTATTTGCCAAGTTCACAAATTATGTCAAAGATCTGCTAAAGAAAAAAAACACACACACACCATGACGTATTTTCAATATAAAAAGTAATTATGGATTGGATTTTTTTTAACCTTTTATCACAGTCTTGGGCACAATTACAGTACAACTAATCTTTGCTTTGATGCAAGACTTGAAGTTAGATGTTCATTTTTTCTCCCAAATTTACATTTGGAGGCTGTTTTTGCCCCATTGACTTCCATTATAACCACATTTGATGGTCTTTTTTTGTGTACTCCATGTAGTTCTGAGAGATGAGATGCATATTTTGACTTTCTCAGAGACATCAAAGTAAGTGCACAAAAGTCACTCTCACAGAAACTAAGCTTTTTCTTTGCACAGGATTCTCGAAATGGTTAATGGTGCCGACTGATGATCAACAGTAAAAAATTACAAAATTTACCTCTTTCCAACATGGAAAACCACCAACAATCAAAAATGCATGATTATATGTCATCAACAAATGTGGTTATAATGGAAGGGGCAAAAACAGCCAACAGTAAATTAGTGAGAAAGAAAATGAAAATCAATTAAAAACAATACATCAAAGGCAATTTTGTGTGATTTTATTTTAAACAAATCAGTGACATTATTTGGAAATTAAAGAGTTAAAATCCAGTAATTTTCAAAGTAATTTTGTATTTTTGATCAGGACTGAGGTTTATTAACAGATTTATGCAAAGAAATATATATTTATGACGCATTTTTACAGCAGTTAAATTTAATGGATGTTTCCATCCCAAACACAACTAAAGGGTAGTAAATTTAAACAGTGTGTGTATTGTTGAGTTTTTTTTTCTAAGTGCTTCTAAAAATAAGATTTGCCAACAAAAATCATTCTGCTAGCTGAAACAAAGAAAATTTATGGCTAAATTAAGACTCAAAATCACTCCAGAATGGATGAAAACATCCCCAATAGCACGTAAGGGTTAAATCCCACCTAAACTAGTGCATTTTAAAAGCATGACCAGTAATGTTCAAAGACTACAGTTAAAAACATTTCAGACCCTTTTTACACCTGAATTTAGTGTCTTGTGATCGATCAATTGCAACCTTTTGAAAGCAGAAAACTGGACCCCAAACTGAAGGTAAGTCTCTGACCTTTACTGTGCTGTCTACTGCTCCGGAGAACAGTCTTCCCCTGGACACAGCGAGGGCTGTGACACTGCCCTGGTGCCGCAGCAGAGTCTGAGTGCAGATCATGTTGTCCATACTCCACACCTGCACAGGGAAAAACAATCAATGCAACACAAATCGCCTTTATTTCACATCTCAAAGCCAAAGACTTGACTGAACGCACCCTAAGAGAGCGGTCATAGGAGGCACTGAACACTTTGGTCTGATCGGGTGTGGAGATGACGGCAAGGGCATACACTGTGCCCACATGGCCTGTCAGTGTCCTAACCTGCTCCTTGGACTCGATGTCCCAAACCTAGTTCATAGAGAAAATACAATTTTAAAAAAACAGATCAGAACATTTCCAGGATTTTCCATGGCCATTACACCTTCATATGCAGGAACAGACAAGAATAGTACTAACATGAATGAGGTTTTCATAGGTGCCACAAACTATATGGTGGTTGGTGACTGCAATGGAGTACACACTGCCTCCAGAGGTCTGGAGCACATGGACACACTCCAAAGAACGGATGTCCCAGATCTGAGGGGGTAAAAAAAAAAATTATATATATATATTTCACGCTAACTAGATAGGATGCACATTTCCACCTGATAGTAATGTGTTAAGAGAGCAAAGTCATTAAATGCTGATTATTTACAAACAAACACTTGAATGAATAAACATTAGATGGCTTATTATAGAGGGGGAAAACAAATGAAGGAAAAGGCTGTGGGATGGCAACAACAATTTTGTTATCATTGTGCTTTGGAACAAGTATGAATATCATGTTGCCCAGCCATCATCTAACCTACACTACCTAGACCTGGATTTTTGTTTAAATCAAATGTTTACCTGCTTTCTTTTCCCTACGAAAACAGCAAATAAGAAATGTAATTGGGGAATCAAGACGGACGAGTAACAGTTGGTCTCTGTTGCTCTTGATAGCGATGGTAGAACGGTGTTCTGTCTTTCTCCCTCTGCGAGTCTGTTTCCTGTTTGCAGTCTCTGGAGACTTAATTAGACAACTTGAGACAGCGAGCAGCTTGGGTTTATCCATCTTGTCTCATTTTACAAACAACTCAGAGAGCTGCTCTCTTCTTTACTAGTTAGACTGAAAAATAAAATAAAAATCTAAAGTATCTTCAAGTCTGGAACTCCAATGTTCCAGTTAGATTCATGAAAAAAAGCTGACCTAAATTTAACATACAAAAAATATCTGCATATATTCCTTTATACCAACTATCAATTTACACAAAAGAACTTGTCCAAAAGATTTCAAAATCTTATTTTGCATAAAATATACAAAGTGAGTTTGTTTATATTTGTTTTTTTTCTAAATTAGTTGATTTCAGTTCAGTTCAATTAGTAGCTAAACAAGGCTAAATGCTAAGTTTTTTTTCTAATGGCCCAGTTAAAAGATTTAAATAACATGGGCTTGAAATTAACACCCGCTAACCTGTCAAATGCGTGTAGATTTCAGCGGTGGCAGGTTAGAGAGCCATTCCCACTAGCCACTTTGGCTGGTTAAAAATCATTTTAAATTGTAGTTTATCGAGAACGACTGGAAAAATAACTGTTTGCGTGAGCAAAAGAAAGCAGGTGAATATCGAATAAGAGGATAATCACACGCACAGTGAGACGCAGGCTTTCTTCACTTACTGACGAGGGCTTTAGTAACGCGTGCATGGCTAGTGTGATGTGCACAAGAGTTTAACAAGAGTGCGAGCTCCTTTTTCCTTGTGTGCAGTAAAAGTGCCTGCAAATGCAACTTGTGCAATTGGTTCTCTTTGAAATAGACTCGACAAAAATAAATAAATCACTGTCCTGCTCTTTTTAAGAGCTTCAGGTTCTTTTTTTAAAATGTTTAAAAAGCAGCAGCAGTTGCCGATTTCCTTTTTTTACCAAACTTTGAACAGATTATTATTGGGCCTAATGTTTACTTTGCGCATGTGATCATCCTTTCATTATCGCACACAGTGTTTTTTGTATGCTTTCTTTTGCTTACAGTTATTTTTTTATACATGGTTTAATTATCATCCTTTACAATAACTGCTTTACTAGGAGATTAACTTCTCATTTATGTATAGTTAACTGGTGGTCTGGGACCTTTAGCCTGGACAAACTACTGTGCATAGTTTTAGATACATGACAATAGTTATTTTTAAAATTATATTTTCTTAAAGAAAGGTTATGTTAAATAAAAAGTGGATGTTTATTTATTTTGTTTTAATAATTGTTTCAAATTATTTAAAATGTGTAGCTAAGGAATAGTTAGGTATTTGTTTATTTATTTTTGGGGTGAACAGAGAAGGTAAATCCTTAATGCTGAGTTCTGAAAAATCATTTGAAATTAGAACTAATTCCAATGCAACATCATTAAACCAAAAACTATTTGCTGATGCTCATTGAGCAATGTCATACACAACAATCAAAAAGTGAAATGAATGAGAAGGGGACATAACACAAAACCTAAATAAAGTAATTTTAGCATGCCAAAGTCAAATTTATTCATATAAAATATATTTTCCCAACAACCAAATTGTGACTAGTGATCAAAAAAGTTAAACAACATTAAAAAGTACATTAATAAATAATATTTTGTTAAAACTTTTATTGCGGATAAATGTTAGAAATTTGATGGGTGTTAGCCCGATTGAGTAGCTTTACATGGACAATTAAGACCTGTTTAAAATTATTTAGGTATTAATTTCATGAGTTAAAGGTAATTATTTTTTTATATTCCAACAAAATTAAGACTTTCAGGCCTAAATTCAATTTTGTATATTTATGATGCTGCAGATACCCTGAGTAGATTTCTCATTTTAAAGGTTCGATTAAA